>NW_025955425.1:0-28714 GCF_022376445.1 Fomitopsis serialis | reverse complement strand
GTAGCGGGAGGCAGGGCAGCAAGATTTAGCAGGCAAGAACGCTTGCAAGTGAACCCGCGCTTAGCGACCTCTGCAGAGTCCATGCGTGAAAAAATGGATGAGCGCTCGTGACCGCGTCATATACGCACACGTGCCCCCATGCAAACGCGTCTGTGGCGAACTAAGCACTTACTGTAAGACAACTACTTATCAATGCTTGCTGGCATTGCGACCTAGCTGAGTATCGAGAGGCAGCCTCACTTACAGTCTAATCCATCGTTGCGAGCATACCAATTTGCTACTGGCAGTAGTAGGCGAAAAAAGGCTCACTGTACTTATGCACGGCAGACTCGGAGGTGCGAAGAACACGATCTTATGTTCGTGAGCATACAGATAGTACTTTGAAGGAGGCAGACAGCACTCACAGTGACACTGCTCTGGAAATGCCTGGCCATCTGCATAGACGGTCTCGTGTCCTTCTTGATCCCCGCAACGCATCAGCTTCGTTCGGGACATCCCTCTCAGACGGCCCATCCCTCTACGGCCCATCCACACTAATGACCGCGTTCCCACTGAACCCTCAGCCGCGCCCCGGCTGGGTCAGCTGTCTCTGCTCTGGGTGCCGTCCAGGCGGTGCATAACGTCTATGTGGGTTGATCCCCGGTTGGGCACATACAGTCTGTTTTCTAGAGGCACCTGCCCAACGTCAACTGCCTTCGCGAACGGGAACAACAGGACGCCCAATACCCACCTGCGGGTTACCACGACCTCCCCTCAGCTAACTCGCAACCATCGAACACAGCGCAGCCGCAATGTCGTCGTTCACTCGTCTGTCCTACTCAACTATGCGTCTCGCTCCTCTTGCGAGGGCGTCTCGACGTTCCGCAGGCCAAGTGCGGCTTGCGCATGGCGAGGCTGAGCACGGCGCGCATGGCCACGGCGGCCACCCCCCTTACAACGTAAGGCATACCTATCAATCAGCCGTTCGCTGTCTGACCGCCTTCCAGCCCATGCCCTTCTCCTACGACAACAAACGGGCATTTGCCATCAAGTACACCATTTTCTGCCTCACAGGCTTCGGGCTGCCCTTCGTAGCTGTCGTTTACCAGTTGTGAGCCTCTCATTGCCATTACACGATGCGAAGGTGGGACACGAATCTGATGTACGGCTCAGGCGCAAATCCGGCGGCGCAGCTGTTGTTTGACCGGGTCGTCTCAGACAGACCCACTGCTCCAGTCCACTTACGACCTAAATATCTTGTCTGCCTTTTAGGTCGTAGGGGTTCGTCGTGTATGTATATTCCAGTAGTGATATACATGTCCAAGATAGAATGAGCAGACGACCTCACATCGAGGCCTTCCCTCTCGGCTCGAACGGTAGTCCCAAGGCAATGACACCTGCGACGATGAACAACGCACCGGACACATAGATCGGAGCGCTCGTTGCCAGGTTTGCATACAGAGCGATAATGGGTGCCTTGGGGCGATCATTAGCATGAAAATGAGTGAAACAATGGTCACTAATGAACGAGAGGCTCACCATGATACCGAAGATACGATTCGCACTCGCCACTATTGCGTTTCCAGTCCCTCGGCCACGCGTCGGGAACAATTCCGGTGAAACGGCGTAGAGCACACCGTACATGATGTTGGACGTAAAGGTATACGCGCAATTCCAGCCCAGCAGTGCGTTCGACGTTCGGGCGGTTGTGCTTGCGAAGAGGAACACCCCAGTGATGACTGAAGCCGCAATGCATCAGTCGTCTCCCGACCCCCGGGCTCGAAAGAGAGTGATTTACCAGTGGAAAGCGCGAGACTGCCGCGACGACCCAAGTAGGGTATCTCCACCATCCATCCTGCAAGGAGGGCGCCAGGAATCCCGATTACACTCAAGATGACTTGCTGTGTACATGTTGAAATATAGTGTCTCCCAGTCGAGCCGCTGAGCACTTACGTTACGATAGGTGATGTAGACCGAGCCGTCCCCGAAGTCGGCACCTCGGGACTGCAGGCTGTGTGAATGGATTGCTCAGTGCTTCGCACGCACATAACATTGAGGCCTGGGACTTCACTCACAAGTAGTCAACGAAACCATTGTATCTGCCGGGTATCAGCACCCTTGACACGCGACACAGACTAAGACTCACAGAGGGAACGCCAAACCGATTAGTGCCCAGACAGCGATGAGCAAACTCGTTGACCATGCGAGCTTTCTGGTAGCGAAAAGTGTTTTGACATAGTCCGCACTGAACTTCCGCAGCTGCCTCATCACCGCCGCGGACGCACTTGTGTCCATTGGCAGCTCCTCCACCACGCTGACACCTGTCTTTCCCAGGCCACCAGCCTGCTCAAGCATCTCCAGCGTTAAACTGCTCGTGCATCCATTGTATGCTGCGATCTTGTGGATGACCTCGACCGCCTCCGCGTCGCGTCCACGGCCCATCAAGTACTTCGGCGACTCATACAAATGGAAGACGAAGAAGCGGAGCACGAAACACAGCAGCATCAGGCCACCCATGGCGTAGAGGAAGTAGCGCCATCCCTGGTTCTGCGAGCGCGGGCAGTCACCGGGGGCGCCTCCTGGGCAGGAGAAGTTGTCGATCAGTGGCCAGGCGACAAGGCTGCCGACGAGCTGGCCGAACGCCCACCATATGGACAGCACGGTGAGCAGGTATTGATGTGAGCCAGGAATGAACTCTGATTGCATGTCAGTCGGCATGTCTTACGAGCGCGTTGTGCATACGTACCGAGGAAGACCGCGGAGTCCACAGGAAGGTTGCCGCCCACCCCGATACTCCACACGGCGGCGAGCGAGCAAAGGGCGACGTAGTTTGGGGACGCGCCTGCTGCGACGGCGAAGACACCAGTGATGAGAAGGGTGAGGTTGAAGCACCATCGTCGACCCCAGACATCGGAGGCGACGCCCCAGAAAGCAGCGCCGACTAGTAGGCCGATGTTTTGTGCGAGCTTGAGGAACGGGCCCTGGAAGTTGAACTCGTTGACCACTGGCGTATAGATCAGCCCCGTGACAATGGGCCATAGATTATCCCTGTGGTCGATGAAGGTCAAGATGCAGGGCAGAGTAGTGCGCGACAGTACTCACGAGAACCATCCAAAGCCAGCAACGATGAACAAGTACCACTTGGTCGGGATGTTACAACACGGAACACGGTGGGCCATTCCTGTATCAACTCACCTGATACTTGCCCATTCCTATCTCCTGGAATGCTTCATTCAGGACGCGAGCCTTTGCTAGGTAGACAGGATCGACGCCAAACTCGTCTTCGTCGTACACATCCTGCGTCTCGGCCTGTATACCGTGCGCGCCCGCTTCGACATTGTCAGGCCGCTTCTCGTCGTTGTAGAGCTTGTCGTCTGACGGTGTTCGTGCTCGTGGCGCGTCCATGTTTTTGCCGGCGTATAGGCTAAGGATCTGCGGTCGCCTCGCCCAGGTCTTATCGCAGGTGTTGCGCAGGTGTGTGGAGAAGCTAGCGCTCCTGCAAGCGCTTACCGCATCTTCCTGTGGAATCACGTCTGTGTGTATTATGGCAGGCGGATGGCAGGCTCCCAGGGGCGCCGCGGCCATATGTCGAAATCTGCACCAATTGATGTCGCGATGTCATAGGAGCATGTGCATAGCACTGCATACGGTATGTATTGTGAAAGTCGAGAAGATCAATAGCCGGCAGACGCTGAGTCCAGTTGAGTCATTGCACCGAGGAATCGGTGGTGGTGGTGGTGGTGGTGGAGGAGGAGGAGGAGGAGGAGGAGGAGGAGGAGGAGGAGGAGGAGGAGGAGGAGGAGGAGGATGAGGATGGTCCCTTCAGCCACAGCTGGCCACCGAGTCGGACTCGGTAGCGCCAACGAGCTGTGTGATGTACAGTTGATATACAAATTGCACGAAAGTTGAGTTTGACGAGATCCTAACTGAATTTCGACAGGTTGGACAATACGGTTCACTACGTTGTATGCAGGCGAGTTTAGATAGGTGCTCTAGTCTACTGCATCAAGTCGCTGAATGTCCTTGTTCAATTCGATGTAAATAGCACTTCGAGCTCAAGCTTCAAGGCTTTACCCACGAATGTACTTGAACTGCCGCACTGACATTGTTCAAGTTTGCCAGATGTGTTAAATAAGGCCCACTGGTGATTACAGGTGTGCGAGTTCTATATTGAGGCCTTTCCTCTCGGGTCATACGGGAGGAGGAATGATAGTATGCCCGCCGCAATGAACATCGCACCAGCCACGTATATTGGAACCGAAGTTGCGAGGTTTGCGTACAAGGCGACGATCGGTGCCTTTCAAAAAGGCCGGAGAAAGTCAGCGCTCAGTCCGCGGCAGATGGTCACACAACACGAGGGTGTCCCGACGAGCAAGAAGAATGGACTCACCATGACACCCGTGATCCGATTTGCCGCGGCGACGATTGCGTTTCCTGTTCCCCGGTCGCGTGTGGGGAACAGCTCCGGTGAAACGGCGTATAACACGCCGTACATCACGTTACTCGTGAATGTGTAGGCACTATTCCAAGCTAGCAATGCATTGGATGTACGCGCCGTGGTCGCCGCGAAGAGGAAGACACCTGTGATAACTATACTAACATCAGCAACTGATGGTGGTCAGTGGGATGACCACCTCACTGACCGGTTGAGATACCCATGGTTCCTCTGCGGCCTAGGTATGGCAGTTCAACCATCCACCCTGCGAGGAGGGCACCCGGCATCCCTACCGCGCTCAGGATTACTTGCTGGCGTCAGACGAAATGGTGAGTCTCAACTTAATAACAAGACGAAGGTCGCAGACTCACATTGCGATATGTGATGTACAGCGAGCCATCTCCGAAGTCAGTGCCTCGCGTTGCCAAGCTGTGAACCAGTGGTCAGGTTTCATTTTGGGCGTTCTAAAGATGAAGCACCCACAAGTAGACGATGAAGCCGTTATATCTGACAGCACATATTCAGCACTGCACAAATCACAAGGCGTGCGGAACTCACAATGGGAAGGCAAGCCCAATAAGAGCTATGGAGTACGGTGAGTCACGCCGGAGGGCAAAGCTAAGCCGCATACGCACCCCAGATAGCGATCAACAAACTCGTCGACAACGCCAACTTTTTCGTCGCAAATAGACTTCGCACATGCTCTCCACTCATCATCTTCAGCTTTCTCAGTATGGCGCCCTTCGCGCTCGTGTCCATAGCCCCTTTAGCACCGCCTCTTTCGGCCAATTTCCCCACAAGTTCGAGCTTCTCCAGAGTCACACTACACGTCCGACCGTTGTATTCAGCGATCGCCTGCATGATCTTGACAGCCTCGGCGTCGCGTCCTCGCCCCATGAGGTACTTCGGACTCTCGTGCAGGTGGAAGATAAAGCGGAGGAACCAGCAGAGGAGCATCAGCCCGCCCATGCTGTAGAGGAAGTACCGCCAGCCCATGTTGGAGCTCCGCGGACAGTCCGCCGCAGAGGCGCATGAGAAGTCGGTGAGGAGCGGCCAGGCGACGAGACTGCCGACGAGCTGCCCGACGGCCCACCAGATGGAGAGAACTGTGAGGAGATATTGATGTGACGCAGGAATGAATTCTGCTCAGTGACTTGTAAGCGGGAGAAGCGTACGGTTCTACTAGGCATACCTAGGAAGACGGCAGAATCGACGGGCAGATTACCGCCAACCCCGACACTCCATGCAGCGGCCATGCCGCACAAGGCGACTTTATTCGGGGAGGCCCCAGCTGCCACCGAGAATACACCCGTGATGAGGAGCGTAAAGTTGAAGCACCATCTGATTATACCGTCTGAGCCTGAGAAAGGGTCATGGATAATGAGGAAGACATACCGTCGTCCCCACACGTCCGAAGCCACGCCCCAGAATACACATCCAACGAGCAGACCCAGACTCTGTCCAAGCTTCAAGTATGGGCTAGGGAAGTTGAATTCGTTCGATACGGCGGTGAGAATCAGCCCCGTTACGATCTGTGAGTTACAAGAGGTGAACGACGGTCAGGCCGCGACCGTGTCGTGGTACGCACAGGGTAGAGGTTGTCGCTTGAATCGGACCGTTGTGAGATTGACTTCACAGTGATCGGGTAGAATATGCTCACGCGAACCACCCGAATCCTGTGATCAAGAAGAGCCACCACTATGTGGATGCAGATCCGAGTCAACAATTGAAGATGCGCCAGTATATGACCGCACACATACCTGGTATCTGCCCATTCCGATCTCCTGAAACGCGTCGTTGAGAATCTTTGCCTTCGCTTGATACACTGGGTCAACACCAGAGTCGTCCTCATCGTACAAGTCGCGAGGGTCTACATCCACCGGCAGCACGCCCGCGACGTCCGCCGCATACTTTTCTTCAGCACCTGCCTTTTCGTCGGAAGACGCTCGTGTCCGTACAGTGTCCATGGTCGTGTGCACCTAAGTTACTTGCGTAGAAGAGGGAGCAGGTCGCGCGAGGCTCCAGGACGGAGTCTTTTCTGTGCGTATAAAAAGGTCCTCGGATAAGGTGAGGAGCATCTCCACGCGGCCTTGACAGAGAAGAGAAGAAGGGTCAATGTTATCCTGCGATGGGAGCCCCATGGAGGGCTCACTACGGCAGATCAGTGTTTGTCTCCTCGAACCCGCTCTCGCGCGAAAGGGATCACAGTGTCGGCTAATATGTCTGAAGGAGCTTGGCGGGAGCACGCCATATCAACTGGTCATACTGTCATGGAGCACAGTTGACTGGAAAAGAGGGGACGAGCTCCTGCAGGCGCGATGTTTTGCAGCTGTGGGAGAAACCGGACATGTGCGGCAGCATAAGTATCGGAACCGACTACGAGACGCTAGTAGGCTCTATCAGGGTCTATATCATGAGTGATGAGCCCATCTAAGCTTGGAGTGGGGCTATGTAAGATAATCGGACCTACTGGTTGAAAGGCCTGAGTACCATTGTGAGATCAAGGCTCAAGCTAGTTCGCACTCGATCTGGAAGATTTGTTGGCGCAGAGTTTTTTTTGTGGATGACCATTGCGGGCCAAGGCGGTGACAATGGGTCAGCCACATTGGCACTCGCCTACCAGTGCTCCCGGGAAAACGCATACACGCACGTCGTTTTCTGTCAGTGTGAGACTCGCTCGTCCTGGATCTACCTCATGGCAGAAAGCCGTATTAGTACCCACTGAAATCCTTAGGACCGCATTCGTTGCAGAATTCGACGCAGATTCGACATCAGAGGCATTCCATCGTGCTGTACGGGGTGCGCAGGGATCAACAATCTGCAGACAAAGAGTTGAAGGTACATACCATGCACCCAGTCTCTGAATTGGCCATGCATCCCGGATCCGTGCAACTGACTCCGCGGCACGTTCTCCAGTCTAAGCACAACTTATCTCAACAGGATTCGAGGACTCATGGTAAGTGACCTCTCGTAGATTGTTGACCTGTGGACTTCGGCATCAAAGGTCAATTGGTGTGTGAGCGACTGAGCCCAATCTGCCGTGTAATAGTATAAGTACCAGGATGTATCCTGGGGTATGAAGGTGGGCGAAATGGTCACATCTGCCTGAGGAGCACAAGTATGTATCCTGAGGCGTCGAGTGGTTGCGATCGTCCGGGATGACACGACACACGCACATTTGCATCATACCATCATTCTGAAGGACTACAAAATGTCAGATGATCCTTCGGGATCGTTTGTAGCTCAGCAAGTACTCGATATACTTGCAGAAGGGAGGCCGGGCAGCGGTATGCACAGTACGTGCCGGAAAGCAATGAATTCTCTGCAAAGTGAATGCCAACGCCGGCAGCGGCCTCCATGCCTGCCCAGAGATCAAAGCGGAAGACTCACTCTCCTCACGGCCGACTATGGCGCACGTTGACACAGCGACGAAGAGCGAGTGTTTCTGCTGCCAGTGACAAGGCGATGTCGACCGGGATATCGGTGCGGGGCGAGGATGAGGCGGGCGCTGCGCCGCCGCGACCCACTGGACTGATGCACACAGCACGCACCTATCTCCACTCCCCCGACTCGGGCCTCAAACCCTTCTTTGGCCTCTTCTCCCATTTTGCTGGGCGAGCTATCCTCCTCATCGCCGCTTCGCGCTATCGCTATACGGGCTACATACACCAGCTGAAGTTTATGTGCGGCCGCAGGACGTCCCGTGCAAGTTAGCCACCGCCCCCACGCCGCCTGACGATGTTACCGCCCGCGCTCCTCATTGTTGTCTCGACTTTGCTCTCTCAGATTGTTGCTCTACCAACGGAGCATGGCCCGGACCAATTTGTGATTGAGGGGCCACGGATACAGAGGGAATACGAGAATGGGGAACTACCACCAGTAGAGAATACTCTGGGGTGGGTGGACCCGAGGCTACATGGCGGCAGGTTGCTCGACGTACGTCCCTCCGTTGCTCCTCTTCTGGGTCCTCATGGTTCATCTTACATGCGTCAGTTCACGACGAAACGTCTGGGGGAACCGCTGAATGTCATCATCTCCGCGCTCTCTGATCCCTTCATCCTCACCGAATCCGGCCTGCACACCTATGCCAAGTCCATCGGCTTCTCGAAGGAGTGCCTCGGGCTACACTATGGACATGTCCACGACGCCGACCTGGGCGATGGGCTCGGTCGCAAGCCGGAGCAGCTTCTCTATCGCCAGGACTACTTCCCCGTAATCGGGACCTGCTGGGAGAGCGTGAGGGGCGGTCACCATTTCCGGGCGTGGAAGCAGAATGGGACCATCGCAGACAGCGGGGCGTGGTTTCTTGGGTGCGTTGCCTGGCTAGTCACGAAACTTTACTCTCCGGACGCTCACCTCACATCGCAGTGCATCGCTTGAGAAGGACTCGTCCAAGAACCATCTCATTGAGGATGACGGTTACAACCTCGGACGAAACTATATTGTCGAGCAAGCAATCGCGGGTAGCCACTGGAGCGGTATGTGGTGGAAAGGGGATGTGGAGTGGCGGCGCGGTCTCCTTGAGAAAGGCAGCCGAGGTGCGTTCTCGGGTTGCGAACCACACCCGCGTACTCATCCCGCATGCATGTTACCGTAGGCGTCAACCACGACATCGAGCAAGATGGCCTCGTTGCGATTCTTACAGTCGTGCGGCTCTGACCGCCACCGCCACCCACCTGCGTAGCAGTTAGAACATGATACTAACGACTCATCACGACTTCACTGCGAGAAGCTCTGCAACCCAACTGTGGACATCCATGCGCATGTATTTATACGTGTATTATTCTTGTATATGGGACTATGTACCGCCCGTTTCGTACACTTGGCGACGATGTAACTTAGTTGGATTATTCAAGTAGCATACTAGCAGTGCTGTCTATTTCTCAATGGTTGGCTCACTAATACTGGCCCTGGTGAGTGATTTCATGTCCCGATAATGCTGGGGTGGATTCGAGAAAGCATTTCTCGTGGTTCTCAGTGAGCTCTTCATCAAATGGAAGCATGCAGTTTCCCTCACGATATCGTTTCGAATTTCTAGGATTGCATACAAAGGACATCCCAGCCACTACGCGAACACACTCCGCATCCTACACCCTCAGCATTTCTCCCCGGGCTGCCTGGTTGTGGGGGTGATCAACTGCGGGAAACAGCTGTTCCTGTTAACGGTAACGCTGACGGTCGGCCCTCCATCGAAGGACTTCACGGCGTAGGAGTTGTCCCCTGCAAGCATGGCGGTCTTGGACTTGTTCTCCTCCAGCGACTTCTCGATCGCGTCGGTGCACATCCGCTCGACTATGTCCCTGGTATACCTGCCTGTGAAGGCTTGCTGCTTGTTGTTGACGAGCCCCGTCACCTTGCCGTCGATGAACAGCGTCTTTGTCTTCCTGCCGTCCATCTGCAGAGGGAAGAATCAGTTTCCCAAGCTCATAGGGCAAGCGGACGAAAGGACGTACTCCAAAGGGAACTGTTGCAAGCGATGTTTGCGGGTTGATGACCATATCCGCAGCAGACTTGGGGTTGCGTTTAAGCCATGTCGAGGTGAGGTGTCTCCCGGAGCCGGGTTTGTCGCCGTTGCCGTCGAACACATGACTCTCCATGCCTTTCCAGATCTTCTCTGCATCTGCCCTGGAAACGGTGTTACTGGCCCCGCCACCACCGTGTGCGGGTTGCTGGAACGGGCAACAGCTTATCATTAAGTGTTTGTATCGTTGACGAGAACCACCAGGACCGACTTTGCCTATACTCTTGCACTGAGCCGCGTTGGTTGCAAGTGTCCCCCCGGTATGTGCACTCCTCGCGACGCATTGGTGGGTGTTGAACGTGAATCCACAGATATTCTTCTTCACTGCAGTTTGTCTGAAGAGTCAGAATGCATGACGCCTTTGTGACAGAGAGAAGTAACGCACCGCAATCGTCGCAATCGGTGATCTTGCCGCACACTTCCGCGTCGTCCCGTGGTTCCACAGGCACTGCTTGTACGAGGAGAAGTACGCAGAACAGGGTGACGACGGCGAACAGGGAAGTTGTGAAACGCATGATAACGGTTGGGTTGGCCGGTGCGTTAATGTGGAAGTCGTGAAAGGAGAGGTTAACGGTATTAACAGAACGTGAAGGTATGCTATCGCGCAAGGTGAAGATGTAGGACCAGCCTGGGCGCAACGATTCGCGCACTTTGCGTCTTATACCTTCCACGGTGACCATCATGCAGGTAACTCCTCGGATGACCCATGGAGCCGTCGGTGGTTCCAGAAATACTTTCAACTGCATCACACCCGCGCTGCTTCTGACGGTCGAACTGTCATGTACGTACCGCCTGCCGCCTGTCCTGGTGCTGGAAGTAGTTGGCTGAGGTGCTTCTAGCTCCGTCATTTGGAGACAGTGCCCGGTAGCTGCTCTGTTACAGCAGCTCTCCATGTTGAACGGAGTAAGATCTCCATCTCAGACAACGGAGGTGGTGGTGGATACTTCGCCGAAAGGCACAATCGCCGACACTGAAGCTGTCCGAGTCGTCTGTACGGGGATGCGACTGAGTTGCCAAGACTATCGGACATAGGCCGGATGTATCTTCGATGGCAAACGTCCGGAGCATGCCAGCTGAAATGCTAACGCGATTCTGTCACCGAGTCTGTGTTCTTATTGCGAACCACCATAAACGCTGGAAGTGCGAAACGTGCCCGCGCGAAGATCCGATCATGGCAACTTGGTGTCAGTGATAATTCCGATTCGTAGTGCATGTTCTATGTGCCGAGGTATTTGCCCTGCAGGGTTGTCACATCTGCAGTACGTCAATGGTGTATGCTGTGCACTAACTGTACACCTTAGTGACGGTCTGGGGCGCGTCGCAGACCTCAAAACCGTGCGTCAGACGCGTCTCTATCATCCGCAACCGTCACGAAGCCCGGTACAAAGGTAAGTGGGCCCAACTAAGCTACACTGTGTCGACGTGCTCAATACATCAAACTAGATCGTGACTTTCACCATCCGTACCCATGTCTCCTACGATTTCTCAACCTTCCACTCTCGATGGCGACGTCGAATCATTCTTCGTACAACAACCATACGTGCTCACGTTCAGCAAGGCGGCTATCGACGTCTGGCGTATCAGAGCCCAGAACGAGCTTTTCGAACATTCCACGCGCCTCTCCGACTTCGTTGCCTATCCGCCGCAAGGGCTCAACCCCATCATCGACATAGAGCGTAGCATCGTGGTTATCCCTGATCGCGGCTCAGGCTCTCCTCTCCTCTGGGTGTTCAGCCTCACCGACGGTCGGCTCATCCGGAAGCCCGAGCTTTACGGCTCCCTTGCGCAGGTCCCGCTTCAGTATGCCGATGGGAAGGTCCTCGTCGCTGTCGAGGAAGACGAGGACCGCGCCCCGCCCCACGGCCTCACCACTCTCCTGCTCTGCGACATAGCGGGAGAGGACTGGCTCTTGGGCGGTGTCAACCTCCCCGCTCGCTTGAAGACCCGTGAACAAAGACGGCTCAACACAGTCGGAGGCGTGCTCGTGCCCGTCGCGCTCAGGCCAAACGGCGACATCATCGCGACATCCTCTGAGGCGTGGCATGACAAAATGGACGTCCTGCGCTGGCGCGGTCCCGACGTCCCGGATTTCCCAGAGCCAGACGCGAGCTTCGAGCTCGCGGTCTCCCTCGAGGATGGCGATCGAATTCACCCTACGTGCAGCGCGCCCTTGGGCGCAAACAGCTTCCTCTTAGCTGTCTACGAGGCAGACAGCGGCGCGCTCCCGAAGGGAGGCGGTTGCCAGACTACGATCTACGCCATCGACTCGGACGCCATGAACATCCGATGGCGCTCTGAACCAGTTGGCGGTGCTATACACGAGGTCCACTATGTTGCTGCGCTGGATGTAGTCGTTGCATTCGGCAGACATGACAATGGAGACGCTCAGGAAGCGGATCCGTTTACCTTCATTCTCGTTCTTGCTCCTGCGACGGGCACGCGGAGGAAGATGGAGACGATCATCCATCGTATCCAGGGCAGTCCAGTAGAGTACTGTGGGCTCGGTCGAAAGGCGGGCGACCTTGCGCTCGTCGTTGTCTTCGGGGACATGTCAATGTGTGTCGCCGATCTAAGGCGATTCCTGGAACAGGGCTTCCCAAAGAAAGGCGAGCGACTGGCCATCACCTGGCTCATAGATCATATGTTAGATCCACGGTGGAAGCTGTACTTGTAGTCGAGCGGACGATCATATTGTCAGTCAACGTGGACGACGCTAGAGGGTCATCACACATCCAATGTGTAGGTCTCGACTGCTTAGAATAATCAGGAGTTGTGCACTCAAGCACGCGGGGATGCATGTCACATAATCGCGGATGGCGCGTCTTGGGTTAAAGCACGGTGTTCACCGGATACCGATGTAGAATTACTTACGCTATGAATGATTCGACAGTCAGGAATAGTACCGTGCGCGGCAACGGAAAGCTGAGCAAGGTACTACTAACCTTACATCTAGGACGCAAGTACACGAAGCTATACTTACTGTTGGCGGAAAACCCAGGTCGAGACGGAATGCATTTGTCCAATGCAGCCTAATGGTCAAAGCATCATGTGTTGCTTCAGAAGTCCAACAGCGACGAGGGGCTGGGGCGGAATGAACCATATAATAATAATGCCAAGGGATAGGATACCAGAATGCAAGGTCCTCGAACATGAATCCAAACTGATCATCAGAGCGCCACGCCGGTACCAGCTGGCTCTGCTTCCTGCGGCTCGTGCTCCTGTATGCTCACGCCCCCATACGCATCGTCCAAGTTCTGCAGCTTCACAGCCTCGCTCTGCACAGACCCTGCGACGCTCGCGTTGCTCACGCTATCCCTCGCACGCGGAAGCGGCGGTGATGCGGGATGTGGAGACGGCCCGCGAGACGACACAGATGCCGCCGAGCTGCTCTCCCTGCGTGTCGACGACGCTACCGACGTGCGCGAAGAGGGTGGCCGTGGCGTGAAGAATGAGCCAACCCAGCCGCTGAACCGAGTCGGCTCGGGAACCGGAGGAGGCGGTACGGGGACTGGGTGTGTCGCCGCCATACTCAAGGGACGCAAGCCGCTCGAGCGCGACTGGGGCCGTGCAGGGTCAGAAACACCCCTAATCGAAGGTGGTCGCGAAGGCGGTGAACTACCAGCCTTGCTGACCTCGTCCGCACTGCTGGACGTGCTCGTGGACCCTGCCGAACCATCGCTCGAAGGGGTTGCGGACGCGGTCGGCGTTCCAGGTGCGGTACGCGGGGACAGCCAGCGACCGCGCAGCCCTTCCATCGCTTTGATGACATTCGTGGACCCAGCGGTGATGGTACGAGATATAGCCTCCCTTGTTGGAGCCAGTTGTTGGTCTAGCTTGAGTTCTTGGATTCCTTCCGACAGACGCAGTCCGACGTCGGCGATGACGGATGGCTTCTCGCTACAAGGATGTCTGCATAGCCTTCACGTAAGCGGAGGAGATAGAATCGATGAGGGAGGTCACATACCGCGCCTCAATGATGTCGAACAACATTGGGTCGGTCACGCGTTCCCATACTTCGTACGCATTTGTCTTCTTGAACTCCTGTATCCAAAGAGCGTTAAAGTCTTGTGCTGAATTGGGGTCTCCTGTGCGTTATTCTAAGCGCGAACAACAAGAAGCAGTGCAAGAGGCACTACCTTGACCATCCGCCATCATGACGCCAGCTCCCCCAACTTTTGCCAAGAACGCAGAGTATTTTACGGAGGCGAGAGCGCCTGAGATGTACTCCTCGAACTAGTCTGACATTAGCTCATTGAACGCCAATACCTCGATCTCTGCGCACCTTTTGTCTAAGGTAGTCGTCACTGCCCTTGAAGCTAGGTCAGTAGTCTCAGTAATTGTGATCTTACTGTTCAAACATGATAGATACTCACTGCATGCCAACTGGTCTTGTTGGGTCATCATCGTATGTCTCGTTCACGTCCTTGACGATCTCGTCCATCCATTTCCGATCTGCGGCAGTCAATCCGGCCACACGCTCGACCGTCGGATCACGGAACTCCATCGTCCCATTCTCAACGTTGACGAGAAGGTCGACTTCCTTCTGCTGCGTGACGATGGTGTTCGTGCTGCCGCACAGCCAGCTTTGCGTGTCCTTCAGCATGTCGAGCTGCTGAAGCGGTAAATATGGTTGGAAGAACGCGTCCTGAGTTGCGGACATCAGACAAACGAGCCGTACGGACCATGTATTGGTACGCACCTTGCCAAAGAGATCCAGGGGCAGGCCAACATACGCCATCATGCTCTTGTGATCGGACGTCCGCAATGATGTCGGTCGTGAGAGCGTCTGCGCTCGTGCAGTAAGTGGTGGCGAACCACAGTCGTCCAGGTTCTGGAGGAGGCCTAGGTGATCTCCATGAGTAATACGAAGGCTGTAGGTCACACACGGAGCATACCAGGCACCAGAGTGACCAGAGAGTACTGGTATGTGCACAATCGCTCTACCGGGTGACCAAAGAACATGATCTACGACGGGATTCAGCGTCGAATGTGCTCATCACACCTGCTTGCCGTACCTTCTTCTGCAACATGAGAGCCTTCAAAAGGACAAGTGTTCGTTGCCGGAACGTATGCACGAGTTCCCGCCTAAACGCATCAGTACCCCGTAGCCCGTTAGCCTTGTTCTAGTACACTCACAGACTAGTCCCTGAGGTAGCCAGCCGTACATGTCAGTACTGACGACACTAATAACCAGAACAACGCGCACCCATGTACAGCCCGCTCTCCGTCATCTGGCTCCGGAGTGAGTGTTCGAGCGATGTGTGGAAGTCATCCAGGATGCTCATATCAGAGAAGTCGCGTTGCGCGAATAGCGCGCGAGTGATCACGCCGAGCCGGTCCCTGCGTCGACCGTGAGCCTATTTCGGTGTGCATGTAATCGACCGCTTACCTGATGAGCCCGAACACGGGCTTCGAGGCGAGGACGACGACGGCTTTCTGCACCGTCGAGCGAGTAACTTCGGCCTCCTTTACCAGCAGCTCTGCGGCGCTGATTTGCCGGTTACATCTACATGGCATGTAAGGGTCAGTGGACGGAGACATTGCGGAAGACTCGTACGTACGAGATTCCGAAGATGGTGGAGGGATTAGGGCCAGTCGGGACAAGGTGGAAGTAAGAGTAGTCTTCCGACGACTGTGGGGAGTTCCGGTTCTCGGTAATAAAATAAGGACGCGCAGCACTTACCAAATGCGCGCCGTCTGGGAGCGCAAGGAAGGGAAGGATCTTCGCAATCTCCTCGTCCTCGCAGGCTGCTCCTCTAGAGAACTCGATCTTGGGGCCGACCTGAGACTGCGATGAGGACCTGTATAATGGCTAGCAGCGGCGCACGTACCAAGTGGTCGAAATCCACCAATGCAATGCCGAGCACGAGCGGTCCCTGGTTTGCCTGAGGCAGCAAAGACTCGGGCCGTGCCTTCTTCGAATACGAGTATGACGTTCCCTCGGACCCAGCTGACATCACGCTGTCCGTGTCACTCTTGCCTCTCACGCCTACGAGAGGACGAGCAGATGGCGGAGGCGAAGCCAATGCCAGGGGCACGGGTGGTGGACTCGAGGGCTTCTCTCGTTCCTCCAGGACCGAAGGTGCTACGCTGGATATGGGAGACTCGCCGTCGTCCATTTTGCGTGCGAAGAAGCTCCTGTCGTCATCGACGTCTGAGCTGAAGTCCGTGTCCAGCGTGTTCCGCTTCGAGTACGTCAGGCTTTGGCGGATATACGAGACAGGCGTGATAGCAGAGGGCGTCACTTGGTCCTCCTCTTCTTGTAGACCGAGGTGAGCCGCAGGGCGCGGCGAGTGTGCAGGGGAAGACAGCGCGATGGATCGCTGCGACGCGGTGTCGCCGTCAGAGAAAGCAATGTCGGAAGAAGCACCCGACACGTCGTGTTCGGGCTCTGGTTGTAAGAGGAAGTGCGTATTGAGCGCGATCGAAGACGGCGAGTCGTCGAAAGGCGACGGCGTCCCAGAGGTGGCACTAGCCATCTGTTGAACGCGCACAGCCATGAGCAGACGGGAAACAGGTACACTGCATCAACACTGCATCATGATACCGTACCTTTCAGCGGAGGAGAGTAAGCAGAGAGTAAGAGCACGAAATCTGCCGCTCGTGATGGCGATGTTCTCGGCGACTGGTCTTGAAGACTGGTCGGTCGTGTCCGCGTACGGAGTGAGTGTAAATGTCGGTCAAAAGAGCGTCGTACGGTTCGTGCAGGAGAATAGGACGGCGATGTGCCAGACTGAGAGAGGACTCGGTCACTCTGAGGTTGGGTTGCCGCAGTAGCGGGGCGTAGCACGTGCGCCTCGCTTCAGCGACGCGACACAGTCACGCAGGTGCCGGCGGCCTGAGCCTCACTTTCTCTACTTGAAGTGCTTTTTCCCTTTAGTGACAGTTCTGGGCCACAGTCTAACGCGAGCTGAGGATTGTATACTTATTGCAGCACTAACTGCTTCTTGCAACTCAGAACAAGACATTTCTGCAATGGTGCCTCTGCTATACGAATCGTGCCGTTCATCACGGCGTGGTGCCACCGGCCGCGAGACGGAAGAGGATGCCTGAAGGCCCTGAACTTGAAGTCGTGTTTGTGCGCTCTCAGTCAAGTTGTGTTGCACATCAATGGTTGGATATGCGCTCACGTTATTATAGGTCATTATACATGACATTCTACAGGCTGTACTCATTTACAGCACTAGGGTACCCTCAGGCTAGCTGTTCCCGCACACACATCTACAGCACCTCTGTGCTCGTAAGGGACCTGAGGGGAGGCTCCATGCACATATCTAGCAGTACAAGAGCAGCGAGGATGGTAGTTTGACGGCGCCTGCGAGAAAAGGTACGTCTGGTCATCATTCGTCTCCGGTCGCATTCCGGCTGGCTACGTCGCTTGTCTGGCTGTACCTCATTTTTATCGCCTTCTCTTTCCTGACTCAGGCCTGTGTCCGTCCAGTTTTGACTGTTCTTTAGCCGCGTACGACGCCTTCGTGCGTCGAATATTCACAGAATTGTGGAATGAATATTCCCGCGATCTCTTGCACGCCATGCACATGGGAATGTGAACATCGTGTATCCTATGCTTGAAGACGTAAATTATGCAGGAGCACGAACAGCAGAACTGGTGTCGCAGTCTGATTATAAGTTTGGCTTAGTGGTCTCGAACTCAAGCAGCCTCTCTTTTGCTCATAGCTGCAAGCACAACGTCTGGTCTGCCAAATGACAGCAACCCACTGCTGCATAGCGTTCACACATGCGGTGCTCCTTATCGCCTCTTGTGAAGGCCACGAGTATGTTTGTGTGCGTCTTCGTACGCGCAGCATCATGCGATACGTCTTTCCCATCCCAAAGACTAGCTGTGATTGTTGTACGTACTGGTGCTAACACAAACGGCTGCAAACTCGGTAATGTTCTGGGTTAGGTATACCGTCTTGTTGCTAGCTGATGACGGCATTGTAGACATTCTAGGCCATGATTAATAGGTCTTCATGTCGATGCTTACTACGCGGCACTCCAATATAGTGCAGTGAGCAACTGCAGCACTGTCTTGAAGTCATTACGACTGTTCCGGATTACTGTGAGGAGGACCAGGTGCGCCCAACAGACAGTGTACCCAATACAGGACATGATCACCCTCCCACAACATTCAGCGTTTGGGTGATGCACGCGGACAGCGGCGACGGAAGCACTGATAGGATGGTAAAGGGCTGTGCGAAGGATGACATGAATTACAGGCTCGTTCAAGAGCTACCTTATACGCATGTCACAAGGCTTGACTTCTGGTCGCAACCAGTTCTGATAAGTATGCAGCATGACCTACGTCTTCGTAGATCTTTCCCTCCTTTCGCGATGGCTGCTCCCTGGGACATATATACCCACGAACTCCTGAGGACGTACGCTTGCTATGGCATGCCATTGTGGAACCCTCGGCCGGTATCCCACCTTGCCAGCGGTGTCAACATTGGCGACGTCGGCCGCATCGAAGACGGCCAATTTGAGTGCCTCTTCAATTCAGTCAGCCACGCTAGTCACTGGGAAGAAGAGCTTCCTGCAGATTTCGAGTGGTTGCGATGGGATGCTATCAGGGGCCTTTGCAAGCCTCAAGTCATCAACACTTCAAGTCTATCAAGCCGTAGTTTCCGAAAGGTTAGCGTTGATGGCCACATTTCGGGGTGAGTACGCTTGACGACCATACATATATACAAAATCTTGACCTCACTGCTGTGCAACAGAGGTTCGGCGGCTGGTGGAGGCCTCTCCTTCAAGTGTACGGAGGACCGCGGGGCCGTTCTTCATTTGCCGACAAATCAAGCCATCGGCTGAAGCTCTCCAGTAACAAGATCATTCCATCGTACGTCCAGCGTAACCTCAAACGTTGGCACCGGTTCGCCACGGAGGTAGCCCAATGGGACGTCAGAGAGAATGACCTCGTCTTTGTCTATGGCTATCTCAAAACACAGATGTGGGCCGTTGCTGCCTGCATCGACCATGGTCGTGATGCCACTCTGTCAATTGGCGCGGGTCATGGGGCAGTAGGAGCGTCGTTCGCTGTCTCAGGATCCGCCGGTTCTTCCCCTGTCCTGCATTCAGATTACGAGCCGCAGGTACCATCTATGTCTGATGGCCTACCCACAAATCAGTGCGTCTTCGTAAACGTCTACAAAGGGAGGCATCGCCGAAGCGGTGTCTCGGTATCCCTGTTATCTTGGGTAATGAGGGCTGCCGCCGGTCCACAGAGGAAGAGACGAAGGGACGATGACAGAGAAGAAATTGGGGTGACTTCGATGCCGCAACACATTTTGGATGAATACTCAGATGATGGCGAAGTACCTCCCTATTCACTACGTGTAAGTCATGTCATAGAGCTACCGGTAATGTGGCGTACTCATGATCACAGACCCCGGATCCGCTTGATATGGCTTTGGAATACATGTTTCGCGTACGTGATTCATATGTCGGTGTCGAGCTCACTTATGCAACATCCAAGCAAGTTGTCGCAGGGTCAATGCGTTATCATGAGCACGGATGACCTCTACGATCTACAGAGACAGGAGGATTCATTGGTACGGTCGCCCCGTAACTAAATATGCCCGGTAGCCCAGACTAATTGTCGTTGGCACAATATTAGAAACATAGCCCCAATGCAACATTGCCGTTATACCATGGCGGCTTGATCACTAGGCCGAAGTACGGCCGGCGCGCAGATATCAATATACCGCCTGGGCATACCATGGATACTGCATTTTCAAGCGGTGCTGTACGTGATGTTTTCATGAGTTCAATCGAGGCGTTGAATTGTTTCTGCTAGGCTGCCAAGGCTGTTAACTCCTGGAGTGAGAACAACGTGCTTTCCCGTTTGATGTCCCCTGTTATACAGGTGCGAGTAACGCGATATGTAGCCACAGTCTTAGTACTGATGCACGCATATTTCCACTTTCCAGGCCGCATCGCAGAACAGAGTGGTCACCAACATCGATCCTCTAGGCAATACATCTGCTCGGCTACCCGACGGCGTCACCAGCGGAGACCCGGAGCGGGTCGCCACGCCGATGCGCTGTTGTTGGGGTACATGCGACGCGAATATCGAAGACGCGACTTGCCGAGGCGTCATAAGGCATCTCAGGGAGGCACATATACAGGATATAACGGGAGAAAACATCCAGTGTCGCTGTGGCCCTTGCATATCCATCATGGATGGGCCATCCAGGATGGGCATACATGTCGCTGCGATTCATCTGCATCTGACCGTGAAGATATGCCCATTTTGCGGGGAATTTTTCGGCATGCTTTCACCCATGGAGCGGCATATCGTCAAAGTCCACAGCGGGCGGCGAGAATAATGTGAGTCAATAGCAATATTTGTGGCTACATAACGGTTCTCTGATCTGGTTGATCTACTCCAAGGTCCTTCGTGAAGCGCACACGGCAATGTGCTTAGCGACATGCACTTGCTATCAAAGAGCAATTTCTGGTTACAAAGCGACGTGTGTATGATATCGGATTGTGCGAAGCAAAGAAACATCCGTGATACATTCGATGACACGTGAACAGTGCATGTTTTGACACTCCCGAGAGCCGCTCTCCCTTGTTCTGTACTACTCCCCCTCTAATACAATTCAGGCGTCGTTCTGAGCTGTCCTGCATCCTCGCGAAGCGAAGTACTTTTAAGTGTGCCTCGAACTTAGAGCCACGCTCGTGTGTGTCCAAGAGGATTCTCAGCGGCGGGTATCACTGGGATTGCGCTGAGACGTCTACAGAGCTGGTATATTGCGAGATGTGTCAGGAAGTGGGTGACTACTTGACGACTCTAAGCGATAGCAACGGTCTCGCAGGTGCCATGCATGTCTAGATCTAGACAACTATCTTGAGAACCTCAGCTAAATACTGTACATGCCACATTGGATAGATCTCGCTGAGGGTGCTGGAGCGTGGTTATACATGACGTACTCCATAACTCACAACAAATCGTGTCAATGATAGACTACAGTACTAAACAACAGTTCCTTGTAGTTCCGCGCAAACGGACTCGCACCACTGAAGCTAGATCAGCCCGTCTTCGCCTTTAGCTGTCTCCATAATGTGGAGAATAACACGGCGCCCACGCATACAAGGCCTATCTGCAGCCCCACAAAGTTGAGCATCCCTACTTGCACCCCGGCACCACCCCAAACGGCACCGCTCACGCGGCCGCTGAACATGCTATATTGGATCGCAAGACTGATGCGGCCATTCCACTCGCCAGGCAGCTGCTTCGACAGCAAGCTGAGCACGATCGTGCTGATGATGTTGAACCCGAGCGCGATCAAGAACCAGCACGCAAAGAAGCTCCCGTACGTGACGGTCCGCGTCGCCAGGATTCCCACTGCGGTGAGCAGGCCCGCCAGCCCGAGCGTCGTCCCAACGGCGAGTGTGTGGCGGTCCTGCACCCGGCGCGCGACGAAGAGGTTGGCGAAGAGGAGGGGGAAGGTGGAGACACCGCCGAGCGCGATGATGTTCCCCGCGGCGAACGGGCTGAAGTGGAAGGGGTTCAAGGGTGAGTCGGAGGAGGTGAAGACGGGGATATTGGCCTCCCATGCCCCGAGGATGAAGAAGCAGGTCATTGCAAACCAACACATGGTCGCTGTGACTCCGATCTGAGGGCCCGTCATGCGGAAGCGGCTCGGGCGGGGGGCAGGCACGGTCGCTTCCTCTACTTCACTCCCCTGAGTAGCTACTTCCTGGACCGCTGACACAGTCTTCTCCTTACCATGCATACCCTCAGCGCGAGATTGGTAGGCGCTAGTAGCGTGAACCGTCGTTGAGCCCTGGCCAGCCTGAGCACTGTCGGCTTGTGGCCGCTGGGGAGCTTCCAGAGAGGAGGGAAGAGCGTGCAGCTGCATCTCAGATGCAACGGGGCGCGCTGGTGAGACATCCTCGTACGAGACTGTGGCGATTGCCCAGAACACCGCCCAGATACCCGCAAGGATCCACGTCGGGCTGGTGTATCCATTGAACACCGAGTTGGAGAATCCTATCTTGTAGCTACATGGATAAAGTCAGTGGTCAGCACCATAGCTGATGCGCGAACAGACACATACAGGAGACCGCCCATGAACGGGCCGATACTGAATCCGAAACCCTGGCCGAGCACAAGCCAACCCGCTAGCGTCGTTCGCCTCCGGATACCGACAATGCGTGGGTCGCTGCAATATCGCTTGGAGTACAGGAAGAACGTCATGGCTAGCCCGGACACCATCCGTCCTACGAGGATGAGGTAGAGCCAGTTCGCGGCATACGCGAGGCTATGGAGAACGTTCCCGATTATAGCACAGGCACATGCAAAGTGCAAAGGGAGTTTGTATCCACCTGTCGAAGGGGATCTCAATGAATGAGGGACTGTTGACAGGCTTAAGCATTACTTACCACCGTCATATTTCATCATTGGAACTAGGGCCAGACCGGCAAATACAACAGGAATGCCGATGGTGAGACCGGAGAACGTAGACGTGCCTCCTAGATGTTTTGCGTATTCGCTCGAAGACGAGACTACGATGAAGAATGTGACCTGTTCGATTGGTCATCAAAGGAAGATAAGGGCATTCAGAATGAGTACATACCTGCATCAGCATACTGGCTACGAGCATGGTGACCAAGGATCGCAATTTCGGCAATCTAAAATCATCACTGTCATCCGCGGTTTCGTGGCCTGCACTGTGCCCTTCCTGTGCACGGGAAGGGAAAGGCTGCCGAGAGAGTAGACTAGGGTCGCCTTCACTTTGGCGATGTCTGAGACGTGCCAGGTCAAACACTGTGGAGGGAATGCTCAGTCCGTAGCGTGCCATGGTAAATGTGTTCAATGCTCGAGGTGAATGTATCGCCTACATATATATTGCCTCGACTAGGATGACCAATGCATGACTCGGACACGCTAAGTAGCAATGATGCAATCCTGACTCGAAGGCGCGTATGCCTTGAACTGCCCCGAGGCTCGAAAACCCAGGCGGTGGACATCTTGAATCGGCCATGGCTTCAGCCCACTCGTCTCCGATTCGGACTCTCTAGCAGTCAGGCCAATCATGGTTTGTCCGGTTACACAGCAGAACGGAGACGGACAATGAAGTACCTCGTCTCAAGAAGGTCACCTAAAGTTGCGCAAGAACAATAGGGACGTTCAGAGTTCGCTGTCCGGGCAGCTATCCCGCCAGCTATCCCGTCCAGATTTCCGAGGCTCGACGCCGGCAAACGCCGACAGCGAGCCCAGCTGTGATCGCGTTCGGGACAGCAGAGGGCTCGATATCGGCGCGGGCGCTCGGCAACCCGTCGGAACCTAAAAACAAGTGGCTCACCGAGGAAGCCCTAACCCTTGTAACTCGGGCTCTACATACCTTACTAGAAATTTAACAAGCCATGCAAGAATATAGCTGTCCTGAAATTTGCTGGTAGACACTTGCTCGAAAGGGCACCATCCTACCTAACCATAAGATTTCGGACATTCGGCTCATATAAGCTATCTGTCTTCGTCAACCAGTAAATCACCGTGTGACAACTACTAAATTCGGTGAGTGTGTGGCCAACGTAACCAGTGTGACAGTCGCCCCGCTAGCTGAGTACTACTCCGTTTTTATTACAGAGACTACCATAGCTCATATTCTATATAGCAGCTGTTGACTCAGCACATATCGATACCAAGTGCGCAGAATAAAGCATGGTCACTCACCTGTGACGTTATGTGATCAGTAATTCCGTATTTGGTATTCGTAACATGCGTGGTACATCGCTTAGCCGCCCGCGTTCACTCCCCGAACAAATAATACGATTTGGCTCGACATATCGCACACAATGTTCCATAGCTTATTCGACCATCACAAACATATCTACAAGAAACAGGTTTGTTCGCTCAATTGGCTTATTATGTGGGCCACCGCTCGCCGAGATCGCCTCACCTGGATCTCCGACCAGGCGTTCTAGTAAGGTAGGGTTAGGGCTTCCTCGGTGAGCCACTTGTTTTTAGGTTCCGACGGGTTGCCGAGCGCCCGCGCCGATATCGAGCCCTCTGCTGTCCCGAACGCGATCACAGCTGGGCTCGCTGTCGGCGTTTGCCGGCGTCGAGCCTCGGAAATCTGGACGGGATAGCTGGCGGGATAGCTGCCCGGACAGCGAACTCTGAACGTCCCTAATATGATATCGCACCTTTGGGCGCGCGGATGCATGTCCTGCGGCCTTACCTATCCGGCCTCAGAGTTAGGTAGTATAGTCTCATACCAAAACCCTCCTTACCGCGCTAGGGATTTCTGTCAGGAGGCCTCAGCACAACTCTCAGCAGTTGCCAAAACGTCCGATCGACATCGGGGTTTTTCGCAGTCGGCGGATGCCGACGCAGGACCACGGTGAGCGCCAGCCTCAAAGTAATGGACCCGCTGGGGTGGACTTGTCCACGTGGACTCCGCGGAGCTGGACTGACCAAACAATGACGCCGATAACGAGCTGATTAGATTCACATTATATAGTCTACTGACTAATTGTAAACCGTTATTACTGCCCTATTGTCACTGATCACAATATTTCTTACTAGTAGTCTGACCAACTGTTTCGTGATATGCAGCGAAGCGCATTAAGCTGTGTACACATTTTCGCGTCGACGGGTACAAGTAGATACCGTAATGAAGTAGCCTAATGTATTCTAAGTGATGTTGGTCCCAAATCAGCATGCTATGGCGTGAGTAGGCGTGAGTATGACTCGGATGATCCGCGAATTGGCTAACAGTGAGGGCAGGCGGTAGGCTCACGGCGGGCGAGCAGGCGAGGGGGCGGGTGTGCCTGACAGGGGTGCAGGTGCTGTGCGAGCAGGCAGGTGCATGAGCGAGCGGATGGGCGAGCGTGTGCGGACGGGCAAGTGCATGGGCGAGCACGCAGACAGGCAGGGCAGTAATGGGCCATGATGGGCAGCAGCGGATGCTGCTCGTCGTGTGTGGGCACCACAAACGACCGCGTGGCAGGCTGCCAGTGATGCGCTCGTGTCCTCGTACGCGTCGAGAGCGGTTGTTGGCGCGACAGACTAGGCTTGTGGGCGTGTTTGCGCACGGCGGGCACATGGCGAGCGCCTGTATGGCGGCGGCGGATGGACGTCCGCCAGCGCGCGCATGACGCGAGGGGTTCATTGACCTCGCCGGTTTGCCACGGTCGCGTGGGCTGGCAGGTGGCCGAGTGGATGAGCGGGCGGGTAAGCGGGTGAGCGAAAGCAGGTGGGTGCCCAAATGCCCGAGCATACGAGTGAGCGGGGTCGATGTAGATGGCTGCGATTGCTCGGTAAGCCCTTATGTGCTGCGCGAGTGCACGTACCAGCGTGCCTGGCAGGCCCTTGTTCATCGCGGTCCTGCTCGCTGAGTTGGGTCGTGCTGGGCTTGGGCATGCCGTGTCGGTGTGCGGCGAGCTGGCCCTCGCCGTACCCGTATGCGTCTGCGCGTGATATATCCCATCCACAAGCAACCGGCTCTTGCTAGCGGGTCCGTGCGCGGCATGTTGAGGCTCGTTGAGTCGTCAGGCGCATACCTGGTGAGTTTGCGCTGGCGGGCTTGTGTCGCTTGCGCACGCGCACACCGGAGTCGTCTTCACCGCGCTCATGCGCATTGGGCATGCGCGCGCGCGGCGCTGGGGCCGTCTCCGTCGCGTTCGTCTCCGTCCGGTCGTCCTTGGTGGGCATTAATCGCTTGTCAGGGTCGAGGTGACAAGCAGGGAACTCACCTGGTTTGTTGACCCTGCTGACTACAACCACCTTCCCTCCCTGCACGACCATTCTTTGCGAGCCTCCACCAATGCCCTTGGCACGTTCTTAGAGCTGGTTGCATTTGTGCGGTCCCGGGTCTTGAGGCTATGTACCTTGCGCCGTAAAAGGCTGTAATCTTATCGCCTTTGTTTGGACGTCACGTGCTTCGTGGAGTCCACGGGAGTCCACCGTGGACAGTCCACCCCAGCGGACGGCTTGTTCTCGCCAGCCTGAGACCAGTGGACGCTGTCGTTTGTCTCCTCGAATCCTCAAGCTCGGCTCAAGCTAGCAGTACTAGTGGCAGTACTGAACCGTGAACGTGTGACCGTCATGTATATCGTACATCAGCCAATTGGATGTTCATGAAGACGTATGATGACAGCGCGACCGGTCGTCACCGCGAGGAATACCTATCTAGTAGGGCGCCGGGGTGGCACCATACGACCACTGTAAGTCTCCATTGACACTGACCCAACGGCCGAACGTCCATGGCCAGTTACGTCTTGCGAGGTGCTTTCCACACCAGACTGGTGGATATGCTCTCGAGCAGATACTTAGGAAGAAGAGTCGCCGGCGACTCAAACGGTGCGCAGATCGCGCACCACCCCAACTGCGGCGAAGAAACACTGCACGGCCTCATGTACTGACGTATACAGCTCGCAGTTGATCGTATCAGCCTGCACTGAATTTCACTCTGCAGTATTATCATCACCTCGGCTCCTCAAGCTTCACCATCTAGCGAGACTCTAGTCTCTAGAAGCTCTGAAGAGCTCTACGCATGCTAGGCACCCGACGGTTCAGAAGGAACTCGGCCTATCCGCAACCGTTGCACGTCCCTTGCAGGCATCATATGCTTCTATGTATGATTCTTGCATCTCTCACATCTCTCGCTGATCGCGGTGATCAGTGGCGTGGATGCGTTGTCGAGTGCATCGGTACATCGTGTTCGCAGCAAGGACGCCCTCGGCTCATGCACGTGCAGGGCGATGACCTCTGGTGCTCAGGCTGTCCTCTTCTTTCAATTTGGCGAGGCGCTGCTACGGCATCGTCCAGCCGGACAGTCGCCTTCATCTATATAACACCCATCGCTTTCCCCGGGTTACCCCAGAGCACCGTCTGAGCACCCCACGACAAGTGTCTTTGCAACCTACCGCGCGATCATAGCCAGCATGACTCAGGTGTACGAATGGGAACCAGCAACTCCGTACGGCGCGGGTACCGTCGTTGTGTACCAAGGTAGGCATCCGATCCTTTGATCATGGCCTGCAGCGGCCAGGAATACAGGGGGCTGACTCTTGAGGCCATCGTCAACAGGGGTCACGTATAAGATCATCCAGCCGCACACCTCAGAGGTATGTCCGAGTACTCTTCAATAAAGCTGCGCGAGGTAATCTATGTTCATCCGTAGCCTGGTTGGGAGCCTCCCGCAACACCCGCTCTCTGGGGTCGCGTGGAGGAGCCTGTCGGAGGCTACCAGCAACAGCAGCAGGGTGGCTACAACCCCGGTTACATCCAGCCGCCTCAGCCGCAACAGTACCAAGCCCCGCCCCAGCCGCAGCAGTATCAGTCCCCGCCCCCACCGCAAGGTATGCTCGTCCGAATGTCTGGAAAACAAGGTTTCTCATTGACGTATCGAACAAGGTGGCTATGGTGGTGACGAGAAGCGCTGGGATCAGCACCAAGACCAGCAAGTCGAGATTCATCATGAGGAGCGCAAGCAGAACTGGTACGACATTGACGACCACCGCAAGAAGCAGCTCGAGGTACAATGAACCGTACTCACTGTTCCGATCTCGTTGCTGACAGCTTGTTCACGGCGTAGATCGGCGGTGGCCTCGTAGCTGGTCTGGCTGCGATCGGTGCTGGTTACTATGCGTACCACGAGCACAACAAGAACGAGGACGAGGTTGGCACTCCATCTGTCATGCTTGCTGCTCGGCAGGCTAACTGTTGTGCAGAAAAAGGCGATGGTCTGGGGCCTGCAGAACTGGCTCCAGGAAGCTGAAGCTCGCACGCGGCAATTCCACGAACGTGGCCCTTCCGGACCCGCCACGTGGATACTGTCTGAGGGCGGCCAAGTCCCCAAGGGTGCGCTGCCCGCTGGTCAGCAGAACGGCGAAACACTGTTCGTCTGCCGTGGCTTCTATGAGGTATGTCCGCACCTGGTTTGAGACGTCACTGAGGTTCGACATACTGATCGATCTACCAGGGCGGTATCCGTACGTGTCGGCATCTGCTCTTACATGAGCCTCACTGACATACTGTTCACCCCTTTCAGAAATCGGTAAGGTATCGCCCGCCTTTCCCAAGGGCGCCGTCGTCGGATATGGCTTCAAGGAAGTCTCGGTGCGTCTCACTCTCCGTTCTTAAGCGTCTTTGCTTGGCCCCCTCCTGACCAGACTCTCGCCGGCAGCTCCCGAAGTACGAAGTCCTCGTGGGCGATCCGCGTGCCCTTCGCTGGGTCGACGCGCACGGCCGTCTGAGCTTGCAGAGCCTCGGTGCGCGGCCCGTCGAGGGCGGTCGCGAGAAGGATGGCACGCCGCTCTTCGTCGCGAGGGTGCACCACGGCGACAACATCATCCCAGGCAAGGTCAGCGAGAAGCTCGACGGTACGTATTGTCTCTGCGATGGAGCGATGAATTCGGGAAGCTGACGGTGTGGATAAAGCTGCGCTTGTGCCGGCCTCGAACACGGAGATTACGCAGGCCGTGAGTCGTGCCTGTGTGCTTCCGAGAGGGGCGCGATAACTGATGAGGTTCTCTCCCAGGATTACCGCGTTTTGTGCTATGTTTGAACGCTGGCGGTGACGTCAACACACAGCGCCCTTGCAGAACGTGTATCCCTGCCAAGTGTACAATTAGTTGTAACATCATCATCGTCGCATGTAAACACGTATCCCCAACACAGTTATACTCCTTGCAATCGAAGTGACTCAGTGACCGAAAGCCTGTGGATAACGGGATTGTATCGCATCATTGGGAGTGATTGATACTCGGCTTATGCGCGAGCTTTCTATGATACAACGGAGACAATCAAGGAACGACGAGATACT
>NW_025955424.1:0-28763 GCF_022376445.1 Fomitopsis serialis | reverse complement strand
GCCGGAGGTAGCCCGCGATATTGGTCCCGGAGCCTGAAGCGGTGTGAAGGTCGTCGTGTCGAGATGCGCCGTGGAGTTTACAAGACCCGGTGCATCGACGCGTGCCTAAGTAAGGAAATGGTTTTCACCGGAACCCGTCAGTGTACTGGGGAGTGTTTGGAGGGATATCTGGTGCTTACGCGTAACTTATGCGCGTTCATGCCTATTGATGACGGCGTGAATGAGCCTGCATGGATGTGAGGTCTGGCCGTCTGAGATGCGACAGGAAAGCCATCAAGAGGGCACACAAGTCGACTGCTATCGCGGAACCAGTCGACTCTTCCAGCGGATTTGCGTATTCCAGGATTGTAATTGTAAACAACGTTGAACAGCTGAGTCGTTCGCGTCTGTTCCGAGGTTCGATGCGTACTGATGGTACGCCCGTTGAAGAGGTAGGGAGGGCAGAAGGCAATGGCCTCGTCCCGAACAGTTAACGTAAAAGTGTAGAGAGCTGTTTGTGGCGCCGTTGATCCCGAGTCGACGCATATGTACATATGAGCCCGTTCAGCAAACAGTGGGCAACCGCCACGAGCGAGCGGCCCGATCGAGGTGGCGGACCACCGAGGCTGAGTCAGCAATTCCAGGATCGCGTCTCCCGACGCGCTCCTCTTCCTCTTCCTCCTACTACAGTACTTCCGTTAGCCAACTCATTTATCCAAACGCACTGCCGACGTGTCCACCATACGCATGTCCCGCCTCAGACGCTACCGGTAATCAACCTGAATGGAATCCACTGTACAAGACTGTCCAGCCTTATGTGCGACGTTGCCGGAGCATGCTATGCGACATCCCAAGTGCGCGGAATTCCGAAGCGTGACGGGGAAACAAGACCTAGCAGGCAGCTTAGAGGCTTAGAGGTACGCCTCGCCTCCACTTGCACTCGTCTACCTGGTCTCGACCATTACATGCCATATGTTCGCGTCGACGCTTGTCACGAATCAAATGTTGCGCGCAGCTGCCATTTAGTGCTGCAGCCTGCTCGTCACTCAGTATTGCCTCGAGTCGGTATGCTGTCCTAACACACGCCGATTAAATCGCTGAGTCCGGTATTGCTTAATAGGGCGCGTATAATATAGGCAGTCTACGATACCGCCCGCCGGCAAGTATGACACTGGGGCGACAGATCTACCTGAGTCGGGTGCCCGCTGAACAGGTAATTTTCGCTGCTAGCGTTGCATGAGAGGTCAGCTGATGCTATACCCAGCACCGGGACGGTATTTTGCAGTGTTTGATCAGGCCAACAGGCCGATCAACAGTAATTTGTCCGTCTGCCATCCGTGGGCTGTTGTTGAGCATCTGATCCGCCATGGTCAGGCTCTTCGGGAAATGTCTCTGTCAGGTTCAGTTCATGACACATCGTACCTACCGTTGTGAAGCGCCGGTGTCCCTGCTTTCGACTACGTACACAGGCACTTCACGCATCGAGACCGAGTACCGACCCCGTGCGGTTCGGTAGATGGAGTAAACAGGCGTGTCGTTTCGTAGATGCCGCTTTGAAGGAGCACATTCCCCGAAGGTGCCATATTATTGACAAGCCTATGAGGACTCGGAGCGAATTAAACGGGGCTGATGCAGACGAGACCATGGAGGTTCGCTAGGCATCGTTCAGACATCGCGTGTTAACGTGTGCTCAGGGCTATCCAACAGGACCATCATGCGCCGCGAACCGATGTACTGTGCGGAAGCCTCGATTCCACCGCATCTTGCGAGTTGCAGGAAATCTGATCGTTACTTTCACTCGCCGAACGTGAAACAGCGCCGTGCGAGGAAGTCCTCGCGCGCGAACGCTGAGTGCGAGCCCGTGGCCGTAAATCAATCAATGGGCGCAGGTACGTGTTGTATGTTTATGTACAAATATCTGACAGTCGCGCGTTGCACAGATCCGAGATGGACATTTACGGCGGATCAGAAACAACGGTGGATGTCGGAGCCTCGATCATACCGTCTGTCTGAACAACAAGAATGTGTTTATGATGGACGCCGCCTCCTATTTGCTTTTGGACAATCCGTTTGACTTGACATTCAAGCCGTCAACTTCGTGCCGGCGCCCACGGTTTATGGGGAATGCAGACAGCCTCGCGATGCCTCTCATACAAACATGAGGACCGATCAGCGCACCCGTGACATACGACGCCCAAGTAGGCTGCTGTACTGCACCACTGTGGCCCATGTTCACCAGGTTCGCTGCGTCCAGACTTCTCAAGAAGTCGACAGTCGTCTTCTTGGGCCCGCGCCCGCCAAGGCATTCCGTAGCATAGTCCGGAGAAAGCGTCGGATGCTGTGGTGCTGCACCTGTGTTGCAGGATCACCTGAATCGTTCCTGTATCAGGTTTGCGACCAGCATGAACGCCAGGGTCTAGATCTTTACGTGTGCATCGCAGAGAGGCGGCGCCGATCCCGGGCGACGTCAAGCTCTCAACAAATAGGTATATTTGCCGGAGAATGTACGTCGTGGGCGTTGGATGTGAGGGATAAAAGCAGAGCTGAGGATGCTACTCGACCATCGCACTCCTCCAGGTTTTCGCGTCGCATCGTCTCATCAGCATGAAGCTCACTACCGCTTTCGTTGTCCTGGCCTGCGCCCTGCTCGAGGTCGTCGTTGCGGCGCCAGCCCCCTTCGCGGTGCGTTATACGCCTCTTCCTCCGACGGTCAGATAATGTCTGCTCGACTCGTTTGTTGGTGCTGATTCACTGTCTTGTGTAGCAGACCTTCACAAGCGCGGTATATACTATTGAAATTCTACCATGCATCAGTCTGACATTTGATGTCTTGCTCTTCGTGCCACTTAGCACCCCACGTCGCTGGTATTTACGGTGTCGACTCCGAAGGTCAGATCTTGTCTGCCCACTGAAAATATATATCGCGCCGACTGACGTGTCTTGCGCAGACCTTGATGCGCGCGGTACATGGCTTGTCTAATGACATTGTGATGCACAGCATTGACGATCCTTGACTTAGAACCTCATGTTGGCGGCATCTACGGCGTCGATGCCGACGAGGGTGAGCCTTTGTCGGTTGCTAGTAACGCCTGCCGTACTGAATGCCTGTATTGTGCAGACCTCACGGCGCGCGGTACAGATTCATCTGATTTGGTACGGCACCGCGTACTAATACTCCGAGAATTGTTGTCACAGAGCCACACGTCGGCGGTATTTATGGCGTCGATAGTGAGGAAGGTAAGCTATTAATGTCTATTTATGACAGCATACGTCGTACTGAATCACCAACTCGTGTAGACCTGACGGCGCGCGGTAGATTACTTCCTGAGTTTTTCATGTCGCATGATACTGATGTCCTTTATATCATTCGCTTAGAACCGCACATCGGCGGTATTTATGGAGTCGATGCTGATGAAGGTCAGATATGGTCCACTTCTTGACCGCGTTCGTTGCGCTGATGGAGTTATGCAGACCTTACGGCGCGCGGTACGAGGTCTGCTGAATTGTGTACAGCGCACGATACTGATATCCGGGATCATTATAGAGCCACACGTCGGTGGTATTTATGGTGTCGACGCTGACGAAGGTCAGATATCCTTCGGGCAAGATTGATCTCTGCTTACTGATTAACTGTGATCTATAGACCTTACGGCACGCGGTACGACTTCCTTGAGCTTTGTTTTGCGCACAATACTTAGACATGCCGACTGACAATGGTTCAGAACCGCACATCGGTGGTATCTATGGCGTCGACGCCGACGAAGGTCAGATCCCATTCACTTAGTGATGGCTTTCCTTTGAACTTCGATGCCTGACTTCGTTGTCGCAGGCCTTGAAGCTCGTGGTACGTCTTATTGGGAACCTTGCGGTTGACCTACAATAATCCGACCCAACGACTGTTTAGCACCCCATGTCGGTGGTATCTATGGTGTTGATGCCGAAGGTCAGGCTCTACCTGCTACGTGGAATACATGTGATATTGACTGATTTGATTTTGTACAGACATCGAGACGCGCGGTAATCCCTCCAACCTTCATGCTGCTGACACAATCTGACATGCGTCGTTCACTTAGCACCGCACGTTGGCGGCATTTATGGCGTCGATGTGAGCGAAGGTCAGATACTGTCCACTGTCCCGGTGTATGCACATGGCAACTAACACAATTCTTTGACAGAGGAAGATGCCGCATGTACGACTGTCTGAGATTCACACTCGATGCTGAGCTGACACCTTGGTATTCAGGAAGACTTGTGATATACACCCCAGGAAACCCGCTGTACTCGTCAACTTCTTTCCGGGCACCATAGGATATAGCTTACCTGTGTTTCCTGCTGCGATCGCACGTGTTGTAACCGAGTTCTCTCTTATGGATATGTGGTCATTGACACTGCCTGTTGTTAAGCCCGAGAGCGTGCAAACCGCGCGCAATGAACACCCCGACTGTAACCGCCCTCACTGGCTTCACGCGCAGAACGGTGTGCACCGAGCGATGATCAAATGAAGTCGTTCCTCCATTCTGTCAGACCGACGTACTGAGTCACCGCGTAACAAGTTCGGGTACAAGCCGTGTACTACGTCACGACTGGCCAGCATACAGCAGTACCAAGCCCTGCAGCTACTTAGTGGCGTCCGAGTCTGGCAGTGGTGTCTCACTGTTCAATGCCAACTTGGATTCCTTTCAACCCGGGCCGCGACGAGTCGCGTGCACCGACGACCGTCAATTCGCTACGCAGCCTGTCTTACAGTTTTCCAGTCTTGCAGGCAGACCTCCGGGTCTCATGGTCCTGAAGTTGATATGGGACGGTATACATGTACACCTGAAACTTTTCATTCTCATCCACACGGCGTAGGATGGGCCGCGTGGCTGACTTTGCAAGCTCAGGCTTCCGGACTCGTCACTCAACTGTCCGCCCTCCTTCCTACTCACGCGCACGGCGTCTCTCCTAGCTAAGCTTGTGGGTCAGTATCCGCAAGTATATGACCCCAGCCGCCTGTTTGTCGTACTTGTGGCAAGCTCGAACTGGATGCATCGCCGCCCAGGCTACTTCCAAAGAAGTTTGTCTTCGCTCTGTCGGACTTGAAGTTCACCACAACAATCAACTTGGGGGGGGGGGGCGTGGGGGGGGCGGACGCCTGCTAAGTACGGCCACAGCCTTGATGCACTTCAGTCTCAGGCTTGCGAGCCATTGCATCTGCTGCGTAGGCGCTAACGGTATGTCTATCAATTGGACTCGCCACGGTATAAAGACTCACAGAACAGGTGGAAACACTCTGTTTCTACCTATGTAACTCTGAAAGTCGGAGTCGCGTCGCGCTGTGGACGGTACTGCGGTTTGTCGCTGCGACATCAGAGGCTCGACCTGTCGTACGTGAAGTCCAGGTGAGTAAACAGATATTCAGTCGTGCTGCCGTACTTGGCGTCTGACGTCCGTTGATCGGGGGTGCATGTACTACTTACCTATGTGCTCTAGTACCGGGCGGGTGGCACTCAAGATGGCGGCGTTCGGGCTACTTGTCACCCGCACTTCATCGTATTGCTGACTCGGACGATCTGCGACTGGACCTGTTCGGTCAAACGGACGAAGGAATGAAGATTCTTGGGAAGAGAGTGACCCGTGTTTGCAACCCATGTCTCACAGCGAGGCCCGCGACCAAGGCTGCGATCCGTTATCCCCTTCGATTGAGGTACTACTATCCCCGCCGAGTACTCAATGCCTCATGACTCATACGGTATGTAACAGTCTGTCGTGCCCACCGCTACATTTCCGTAAGTCACGCTACCACCTGCGAAAATCACCCAGCGCAATTTTGTGTCCAGGATTGCGGCGCAGCGCATGCGAATGCAGGTATGTGTCATAGAAATCCAACTCGAGAGGTACAGCTAGTATCTGATGGTACTTCGTTCCAGACACCCTACATCGACCTAGATTAACGCCCTGGACTTGAAATGGAACGGTTGGAGCAATATCAATGCGAACAAGATCGTGTCCTGATGTTCGACAGACTACCATTGTGCGCTGCCATCCGATTGTCGAATGATAGATTCATTGCATACCATATGCGGGGTAGAACTCATGCGGCATGCCAGCGCCGTGATGATCTTGACTAGTACACCGGCAGCCATACCGGGTTCCTCAAGCATATGGAGAGCGTCAATATAGCGGCGCTATTGCCTCTACTTGACCCCGAGAGAGTTCGCTGGTGGCGCGTGATATTTGACGCTGTCCATCTTCGTCGTTCCCGATGACTACCGCAGTGCCCAAGCTGTTTTATTATGATCCGATGATTATAAGATGAGTAGTTCGACGCCTCCAAACCTGAAACAGTCCTTCCTGCAGCTCTGAGCTATGGATACCTCTTCGGTCAATTGAACTATCTGCGAAACGCTGGGCGTCGCGGAGAAGCGAACACAAGATTGGATATATCGCTGCGACGTGCATCAGAAACCCGATAACAGGCCTCGAGATTGGGTGCGTAGATCCTTGTTTAATACGTTGGCTCCTACATCTAGGGAACTGATTCCTTGTGGCGTAGAGTTGCGCGGCGGCCTGGACTGTTCTAGGAAGTTTGGGATGCGTGTTGTAGCTAAGTGAACGTGCATTAAGTGACTTACCTTCATAGAAGTCGTCTAGCATGGCATCGAAACTACAACACGGGATGTATCCCATGACATTCATGCCCTTTCAAGGCACGGCAGCTGCTGGGAAGCCTGATGCCTGCATCCATTTTGGTAGCGCATTTGTGCGTGCTGCTTTCCTGTGTTCATAGACACGACGAAAAGGATGGCCCCATGGTCACCCTCAGATCTCGCCTCAGGCCTCGTGCTCTTGACGGTCGCGGAACATTTACCGGAAGGCATGTTGCAGGCGGTTATCTGCACTGTATAAAAGCTTACCGAACAGGTTTACCTGGACATCGCACTCTTCTACTTTTTCCGCATCGCAACTTGCTACCACGATGAAGCTTACCTCTGCTTTCGTTGCTCTCGCCTGCGTCTTGTTTGAGGTCGCCGCCGCCATGCCGGCCTTACCCCGGGCTCAGGATAGGCCATTGTACATCGGCGATACTGCAGGTCAGACACTACCTATCGAATGATACTTATATGTACTGTATCGACTGACCGTCCTGAGCAGACCTTGAGGCACGCGGTATAGATTCTCCTCAGTTCCTTGTCGCACATGACGCTGACCTTCCGACTACCACTGACCTAGAACCCGTCATCGGCTGGGCCACTGGCACCAACGGAGGTAAGATATAGATCGCACATCGGCGATGTTTTCGACCCCCCCAACTAAATTGTGTTCACAGGCCTCGAGAAGCGCGGTATAAGTTACATTCATGAAAATGACTCCTCTCCCGTAGTAGCTAACGTGTGATGATTCTACTTATCAGTACAACGCAGCGGCGGCGGTGGATATTCTCCTTTCGATAAAGGTCAGATGTTACCAGTTATCTGAGTTGCTCGCTGTCACAACGGCTAACATTGGTAACAATAACAGAATTGGAAGGCTTTGAGGATTGTATGGTTGTCTATGACATGCACTCGACCCCAAGCTGACGATTTGCCAAATAGGAACATCCATAATGTCCGCCTTGGTACTATTCGGAGTCGACGGTCTGCGCTCAAATACCATATGGGTGAATGTCGGCAAGCTGACTCTCCCGGGCCGGTCTCTGTTGATTGTACTTCTGCGTATTCGGTTTCATGGCTGTATGCACTGTGCTCGGCTTCTCTCTTGTCTCTGTTGTAGTTCTTCGCACCAATTGGACTTGACGCTTGCCAGTGATCAGTGAGAACATACTGAGATATCAGATTGACCAGCACCAGCATACCCTCGAATGCTCTCAAGCTCAGGTTCAGCATCTCTGCTTGGCGCACAAACCTCATACCCGGCTCGCATATATAATAACCTGTGTGTTGCCAGAGGATCCGCGGCGTACATAGGGTATATCACCGCAGAGATTGTATTAGCCTACTGTTCACTGACTTTCATGACAAGGCTAACTTTGCCAGTAGCTGATGTCAAAGAACAACACCTGCCTAATTTGGAACGAAGCCGTGAATCGTCATACGGCGTGGCGTCTCTCATACTACATGTTCTGAACCAGGTTTTCATAGTACGGCAGAGGACGAAGTGAGTACCCTGCTGACACTTCCAAATGCCGAGACGGTTCCCGGGTTTGTGACTAGCGTCTCTTGTCCGAGCCACTTATCAAGCGCCTGGTGTGAGGAGCAGAAACGGGAAAGTGAATCAGTGCTGGAAGCTCGGGGTGCATGCGAGGACCCAGGGTCGACGAACGTGCATAGGTAATGTCCCTGCCCAATCACTATCTTCCATTGCATCTATACGACACTTTGAAATACAGTCTGGCTCATGCGATGATCCAGATGGACATGAGGGTCCCATCCAGCATTCACTAAGGTAAGTGCTTTTTCATCCGTTGTCTTCTCGCCGAAGACAGTCAGAAAAAACGACCTCGTGGTCACTATCACACCATAAATAAACGTTCGTGCTATCGGGGCCCGGATATGCTCGTCAGACGACGCATATCACAGGCCGCAGACGGCTATCCGAGTTGCATAAGAGCCGACCTTGCAGGACAGTCTCAGCATTGCACTCCTCGTAGTACAGTATCGCGTCGCTGTCACTATGAGGTTCATCTCTGCATTCGTCCTTCTCGCCTGTGTCTTTCTCAAACTCGCCACCGCCGTGCCTATTGTTCAACTTGATTCGCACTTCGTGGGCGTGAACAGTGCGTAGACTCGGTGGAAGGCGTGGCTCTGGGACGAGTTGACCCTCCCGCAGCAACAGCGCCACGTATATATCGTGCCGCATCCCGTCCCTCCTCTCCGGCCCTCATGTCTGCGCACAGGTGTATGTCGTGAAGGATTCGTGGCGCGACGACGAGCGACATCCGGAAGGCGAGTTCTACCAGAAGATCGGACGCGCTGACGGTATCGCGGTGATGCGCTCGTTCACAGCCGTTCGGATCAATGGCCAGGTGGACGACATACTCGTGCGCATCCGCTGTGGCCTGCAAGTCGAGGGAAAACCTAGCTGCATCGACATGCCACAGAGAAACATTGATCTCGGCACCTTGTTCGGCAAGGTCCCTGTGGATGGGCCCAACAGGGACCGTGAGCTCCTGGCTCTGTATACGCGTCGACTGGACTGCCTGCCGTTGATTGCTGAGCCTGCCATGAAGATGCCTCGCGGGCGAACTCATTCCAGGCTAGTCATGGAATCGTATGGCTGGTCGATCAAGCATGCTGTGACGCGCTTGGAGCTGGTTGGTGCCATTCACGATGCTCTAGCCGGTGAGTTCGTTGCTGCCGTACCATTGCTTGCTGTATCTGAACCGGTACCAGGACACCGAACCGCTTTCGAGAACGGAGTCGCACATCACGACCTGTGCACCGAGAACATCCTCATTACACGCGAAACCGCGAAGGGTCGCCGCGGCATCATTATCGACTTCGATTTTGCATCGATGCTAGACGACAAGACGAATGCGGCTGACCCCACGACTGTAAGTTGACCTACTGCGCTGTTCACTGACACGCATTAACTCGTCCATATGATAGGGTACGCGGCCGTATATGTCTGGCGAGCTCCTAGGGGGAACCTGGTATGTGCCTACCTTCGTTGCGACGCCGGATGGGGACCTAGAGGTTGTTGTCGAGCCTCCTCCCACATATTCCTTCTATCATGACCTGGAGAGTGTCTTCTGGATTCTCCTGTGCACCTCCATTTCAAGATCCGGTCCAGCAATGCGTCGGGAGGCCTTGTGGAATGGTACAGACACGGCCTTGGCCAACAAAATTTACCAGCTCATTCAAGCGCCGGACAACCCGCACCTCCCAGAGAACAAACAAGCGATCATGACTCACAATAAGGCTTTCCTCTTGGTGTTGTGCTTCGTGGATGACTACTACAAGCCCCTGACTCGACTCCTGCGGCGTCTGTGGAACATCCTGAATCCAGCATACGAGTCGCGAAACTTCGTGGTGAATGATATCATGCACGACGATTTCTTGGCCGCCTTCGAGCAGACGGAAGAGGAGCTCCAGAACACGCCAGAGGACCTCACGCCGGAGCAGAAGAAGGCGCTCGATCGAGAGCTGGCCCGTCGAAACGCGGACCTCACTGACTGGGAACATAGCCCTCGTCCGGCTGTGCCTCATCCCCATCCACCGCGATCGGACACTGACACGGATGACCAGGACGACGAAGACGATGAAGAGAGCGATTCCTCACCTCCGTCGCCTAGGGACAGTACTGCGAAAGATCGCAACAATACATTGCTCAAGTCCCAACCAACGCCCCAAGCAGTGACGCGAAAGACCTCGAACGCCGCCGTTGGTAGGGTCACACGGTCTATGGCTCGCCGAAAGGCGGAGCAGGGTTCGTCGAGAGCCGCAACACCGCCGAGGTCGGACAGCGAGCCGCCCCAGTCGAAGGCTGATACGAAGTAGAAAGGAGGGACGTCGAAGGGCCGCGGTCGCGGTGGTAGCAAACAGGCTACGCGAGGACGTGATAACGCGCGTGGGGGCTCCGGAGGCATCAGCGGAACAAGGAGAGCAAGCGACCAGAGGGAGTGGTGGACGAGGTACGAGCGGGAAGGAGAGGGAAGCCAGGTAAAGCGAAGCGGGCTGAATAGGTGTGTTGTGTGCCAATGAATACTTGACGACCTCCACCCGTATGCGAGTCGTGCCGCCCATGAGCAGAAGTCCAACCTTTCTGGTCGTCGGTCGTACAAATACCGCATCGCCATGTTAGCGTCGGACGTCGGGATGCTGAAATCTACCGCACCCTCGGGTTTGATATCACGTGATCGACGTGGAACAGCTGCGCGACGCAGACTGCAGTGAAGATTTGGTACGGGTACATATGTACGTATATATATACAAGCCTACATCGATAGCCCTCTCGGAGAGGCGCATCGACGAAATACAGACAGATATGGCGTTAAATGTGCATCGCCTCCCAAGCGCGTCGCAACCCCCGGCTTAGTCGAGGACCGCCCCGCCGTTCGGCGAGATGGATTGCCCTGAGAAGCAGTGGCTTTGAATCAGAGAAACGTGCGCAGGCAATGATCCACTTACCGGTGACGAAGGACGCCTCGGGCTTGGCGAGGTAGGACACGATGCTCGCGACGCTGTCGGGGTGGCCCACGGGGATCTCTGCGGGCATGCCGACCCTCTGTGAACGGCGGTCAAGATCGGGCGGTCGGAGCGTACGGCGGACAGACGTACCACGAGACCGTCGCCCAAGTCTTGCGCTGCAAGAGCGATGGATGTGAGAAACGCGCGCCGAGGCTCAGAGGCGCAACTCACCCATCTGGGTCATTACGATGCCGGGGGCGTAGGCGTTGACCGTGATGTTGTGTTGCGCCAGTTCGATCGCTGGGGCATCTTTAGGAGAGCCAGTGTACGGGGAGATACAGTGAAGACGTACAGAGACACTGCGTGAGGCCCCGGACGGCGAACTTGCTCGCAGAGTACGCGGAGATGCCGCCCCAACCTGTCACGTGCACGATCGCATTCAGGATCCAGAAGATGCAGGACAGGAGACTGCATTACCTCTCTTGCCAGCGACAGACGAAGCACCTAAGAAGAGACGATCATTCGTCACGGGCGCCCGGTCGAAAAGGATGCGCGCATACCTAGAATTCTACCGCCCCGACCCTGCTTGATCATCTGCCTGGCAGCGTACTTATACTGGAGCATTGTGCCCCTGACGTTCACGGCAAAGACGCGATCCCATTCCTCCGCCTCGACTATAAAGACACAGTATGATTAGGTTAAGCGCAGCACGATGAACAGCGGTACGTACTGTCTTGTACGGCTTTCACGAGTAGCAAGCCCGCGTTTGCGACCAGCTACGTATGTCGCCATGAGACAGTAGCTCTCCACTGTAGACACAAGCAGCGCAGCAGAACGCAGATACGTACGACGTCCAGTCCTCCGAGGTCTGCGGCGACCTTATCGATGATGTCCCGGACCTCGTCTTCCACGGACACGTCTCCCGGAACGGCGATCGCGCGTCTCCCCTTTGCCTTGATCTGGGCAACAACTTCCTCCAGCTGGTCCTTCTTCGAAGCTATGTCATTGACTGCCACGTCGAGGCCGTCATCCGCGAGCCGGAGGGCGATCTTGAGGCCGATGCCCTGCGCGGCCCCGGACACGAACGCAACGCGAGTAGAGCCAGACATGCCTGATCAAGAGGAAGTAGCGAGGATGGCAGTCCGCTAGGGGTCCGTTCTTTATAGAGCGGTGCAAGCGAGTCGTATATCAGTCCCACGACCCGCTCATGACCCTAGAACGCCCGTTTGATTATCATCAGGAGTCTCCCCGGCCCTTGGTGTCTGTTATGCAAACGAAGACTGGAATGCGAACTAGGAGAACGCATCGCTGGGATTGAAGTGCGATGGCGTGGGCCCGCTGCGGGAATGCATACGAGATGCAAATTTGCATCCGCGCTGGTATGGATCCCCGCGGATCTCATCTCGTCCACGAAACCCGGAAGTATCGGCAGGGTCTGACGTGTGAGTGCGCGCGCACAGGATTGCCGGATTAGTCCGAGGGGTTCCTAATCGAGGGTATATCAGCGTATGCAATCGAGAATGCGATATCGGACTCGTACCACAGTGCTACGCGCATAGGACTAGACTGGAAGCATTCTAGCATGGCCTTGATATGGTCTCGCGGGTAGCTGACCATGCACATGTGCTGCAGCGGTGAGACGGAGAACACCTGAGGAAGAATTTTCTACCACGGGACACACACAGAATGCACAGCCGACTTCCGCTTCCATACAGGCCATGTGGGCAGTGTGGCTCTGGATCGGACGTTCTTGTCAAAAATGCAATCATGAAGTGATGGACAACGTACATTGAACGTACATGTCCGCCCTCCAACACCTGGGGCCTGCGGTAGACACCGAGACACCCGGGATACTCCTGCATTCACATGCACTGGTCCCTATTGCCATGCTGAGCTAAATGACATCGATGTTCAGCCGCGGTTGTCCGTCGAAGAACAGAGAACGCGCCCACATACGAAGCAATCGCGAAAATTTCCGAATGGAGCCCGTCAGATGGTGTCGTAATGCAGGGAACTCACCATATGACAGAGTGACGTGCCAGCGCTGATGTCTTCATCGCACACAACAAACGGCCGTGCAATTGAGAGAACGCGAATGGACAATGTACTACGAAGTAGAGCATGCGATGCAGTGACGGAGGGGGGAGACTTCAGAACAAGTTTCGATTCCGAAGTGCATTTCCTCTGCAAGAGCATCAGACAACCAGCGTCAGCGGAGACCAGCAACACACGCACCTGTTCAGAGCAGCCACCCTGTGCACCTCCTCCTTCATCCTGTATGCCGGGCTCAACTCCTTCATGTTCTCCTTCCCCGCACCCTCAACAATCGCAATCATCTCGCGCGCCAGGCGCTCCTGCAGCTTGTACCCCGGCCGCGTCTTGCTCGCCTCCAGGATCCACTTTATCGCCCGGTGCGTCCGCTGCTTCTCCGAGAGCGGCTGCGGGAAGATGACCTTCTTCGCCGTGTACGAGATCACGACGTTGCGCACGGCCGGGGTGACGTACTCGACCGCCTTGCGCAGGATGGGCAGCGGCGGGGCGCGCGTGAGCATGTGGATGTTGACGAGGGTCTCGGACATGATCTTCCGCGCGCGCTGCTTCTCCCCCTTCCAGTTGATGATCCCCGCGAAGAGCTCCAGCAGGGGTCGTACGGCGGTGGTATGTGGATGGGCGTTTCGGGGGTCGCGAGGAGAGGTTTCCGCACAGGTGTAGGGCGCGGTGCTGCTGGCGGCGGGGCCATAGCTGGGGCGATAGTTTCCCGGTCAACAATGCCATCGAAAACAGTGTCCTGGCTGCTTGTAGCGATGTTTTCGTTTGCTGCGACCCGTGAGGACGTGAACGCCCGCCTGGGGACCAGACGTGCCCTGACGGCGCTCTGACGCAGTCCAGAGATCATGTCTGTAGAACGATAGCAGAGGCAAGGTTTACTGCACAGAGTCACAGTGGAAGAGCATGCGGAGGACACTTACAGAGGGTTCTGGCGGACAACAAGCTCAGGCTGGCGGAGAGCACGACTTGCCTTTCTGGGCACGCAAGCAGGTCGAGCGTCACACATCATGCGCCTCGTCACCACTGCTCTGTCACGCCGTCCTGGATGTACTTAAGTATTACTTACTATTACTACTATATTATCGCTATCTGGTGAATTCGTTTGTATCTGTTTGGTCGCTCTAGATCTGTCATCACTCTGACGCCTCTCAATTGTCTTGCAACATCTGCAACATATCCATAAGTACGACAGTGTGAACACAAAGCGCCTGTCAATCTCCAACCGTCCGACAACATGTTCATTCAATACCAGTGTGCGCTGGCTATTTTGATAATTACCACTAGTCGTACTTACCATAAGCTCCTCATGAGATCAAGGCGCGGCGATGTTCAGTGTTCGCCGCGAGTTATCTGTGCGTGTTCACTACAAGAGACATCATAATCCGCTCGAGGCTCTTCGTATGGGACTGCGACTTACGCACGAGGACTCAGGATATTTGCCTTCTCAGGCCCGGCCGATCGTAACCTCCATTCCAATCGTTCCAGTGCACATAAGAGACGTTCGCATCTAACCACTCTTGGTCTTCGGGAGCGAGCTCGCAGCATCCGCGCACGCACAGATAATCCACCGACGACACCAGAAACCCTGGGTGGTTTGCATCCGCGAATCCCGTCGCCGCGTGCACGGTGCGACGTACCTCGAGCAGCGCGCGCATGTCCGCGCTTCGAAACTGTGTGCATGCGATAACCTGGATCGACTTCATGGTCGGACATAGCCACTCCCCTTCCGCCTCCGCATTGGGATCGAGCATGGGCTCCGCGAGCCTCCGCAAAACGTCCGTGGTCAGACCGTCGCAATCCTCAAATAGCGTTTCGCAGAATGAGAGATCGTCCGGCGCAGCCGCGAGGAGGCTGAAGAGTACCGTTGGACTGTGAATCTCGTACATGCCAATGTTATACCCATCTGTGAGAGTGGCCCCCAGAGGTACGGCGGTCGTGCATCGCTTGTACGACACACCGTCAACAACGGGGTAATCGAGAAGCCTGCTGTACTCCGTGATCACGTCGCCGCTGATGTCGATGAAATCGACGTTGGCTCTCCAGCGGCGAGAGAGGATCTCGGCAGGGATGAGGGGCGGTCCGGTGTACGAACAGTCGAGGCAGACGCTGTCTAGCTCGAGACTGTTCAGATCCGTGCAGCCCACAAGACATGCAAGCAGGTCGACGAGCGGGAAAACCACGTTACGCGAGTTGTAGTCGGCAATGGCAATGGAAGTGAGCCCGGGCGGCATGGCCAACCGCGGAAACGGTCTCACGTACGACTCGCGGAAGTGGACTCCACCCATAGAGAGATGTCTCAAGACAGGGGTCTGAAATTCGTCTTCTAGGTACGAGGTCGATCCGGTGCTGTCGATGAGATCGTCGAATATGAACCGAAGTACGAGCCTGTCCAGCTTGTCTGCGCGTCCCAAAAGATCGACGCGAGGGAGGGGGAGCGAACTGGAGCGAAGAAGCTGCATGTGTAAGATCCTCCATCGCTTCATGTGTGGCAGGAGCAGCTCGAATATGGCGTTGATCCGAGCCTTCTCGTTAGGATCCTGCACAGACGGGTCAAACCTTCGCAGCACGTAGATGTCGAGGGGACGGTCTTGCGACCACGAGAGGTACTGGTAGATCCTGGAAAGCGGAGTAGGGTCCCTTCCGATCCAAATAACAAGTCGGGTCCAGAATATGGATATGTTCGACATGATGTTTCGCCAAAGGGGACGGATAGAGGCCAAGGATTCTGGGAAAGGATGGTCAAGGTATCGATCATGGTGCGAGGGCCAAGGATCTTTATGCGAGGCTAGTCTTGGATGGATACCATTAGTGTCTCCTGGGAGCTGTGCGTCCTTCGACACGTGGCGAAAGATGATGAGGAGAACGTCGGGTGGGAGGTCAAAAATAGTGGTATGGCGAGACCTGCAGGACGTCCCGCTAGTCCTCTGGTAGCTGAGGAGGGCCATGATGCTTGATGACTTGTGATTGTACACTGCAACTGGTAAGGCCATGACGACCCGCTGGTGCTGTAATCCACCTCAGCAGTGACTTCGAGGCGTCGTCTGGTACTATTCCGGTGAGCAGTCGACATCAACACGAAACAAATATACGCAAGTGACTCCACGTAAATTAGGCTTGGTTAATCTCGTAGCTCCTTCTCGTGGCCTGGCAAAGCTTTAATTGCTGGGACTAGCCTCTTCAATACCACTCAGTGAACGTGGCCGTCGCGGCCCGAGGTTGTCACACTCAACGTAGACGGTAGCTAGCGTGAAACGAAGCAGACGTGGTGGGCAGAGGAAGAGGAAGGCAGTTTGCCGTAATAGCCTGCAGACCCTGTACGCGACCTTGTTGAGAGGGAGGGAGGCGGTCGCTGGCGGTCGTAAGTTCAATGGCGATCGTTATTGCGAGGAACTTGAACGCGCTCACGTGCGCGCGCGGAGTCTTCGCGTTCAAGTTCAAGTCTTTGTATAACTTACGTTTCGCTCTCACTCGTCAAGTACACTGCTGTAATTATACTAGTAGGCTAGCCGCATCTGTGTGACACCGTGGATACAAGTTGCTATGTTGACGTACAGGCTAAGTACTAGTAGAGAATAATCGCGTGTGGTGAACAACGCCGAGTCCTCGGAATACTTACTGACCAATTATTTGTTTGATACTGTACCGGCGGCGACAAGTGTTGCTTGAAGCTAGCTGAGGCTACCACGACACGAGTGATAGCAGATTCGGTTGAAACCCACGAATAACCGCATAACGATGCATTGCTAGCACAACCATTCACCACTACGTTACGGTGACGGTGGTATATCCTTCAAGGCACGTCCATTGTCAACAACCCATCGAGGCTACGGCCACCCATCACCAGACCATGCCGCGTTCCCCGACATAGCTTGGATTCTTGCGGCCACGTCTTCGTCTAAAGGCTTTCATCGAGCTCTGAGGTTTATCGTCAGTGTGAAGAACTGGATATTTAAGCGGACACAACACACCGTTATAGGCCGTGGCGCCGCCTTCGCGCTTCCGAACTACGTCTGTGTCATAGCCCGTCAGCCTACATTATCAAGACCTAGTGCGCGATCATACCACCGCTGACGATGTAAGCCTCGCCGCCAGTACGCTTCACTACGTCTGTGTCATCGCGCGTCAGCTGCATCAGTGAGATCTAGTGAGCGATTCTACCACTGGTGGGGATGTAGAGATCGCCGCCGATGCGCTTCTCGAGGGCTAAACCAACCGGTCAGCAAAAACCAGTGCGCTCTGCACGCTTCCGGAACTCCCACCGTCCGGCGATGTGATGTATACCTCGCCGCCTGTGCGCTTCACGACGTCTAAGGAAGACTCGTTCAGTGAGACCCGGATCAGCAGAGGCGAGAGGCAACCATACCGTCCGTCACATCGTATGTATTACTGGCGCGTCCAGAGAGCTGACCGTCGATCTCGCCGAGTGGGACGGCACAAGCAGCGTGGAACAGAGCAGCAGCGCTGAGGAAGATGGTAGACGTGAACTTCATCTCGGCGAGCAGAGGTGAGTGGGGTCAGCTACCCTGCGTGGTACCCAATATATAGCCCACCATCCAGCGCCATTTCGCGTTGTTCGTCTAGATGGAGACAATGTCGAATGCGGATAGACGGCCGGAGGTCACGTCGCAAGGCTTGAAGCTTGAAGCTCGACGGTCCCACAAGGCCTGTCGAGATGATGAAATTGCGGTGCGCAGATACAGACATCAGGGACAACTTGAATGGCCCACGCACAGCGATATGGTCTTGTATAGTTTGTACCGTACCTAAAATTAACCATTGAATCAGTTTGTTTGTTTGTTTGTTTATTCCCTTTATTGTCACTGAGGGCGAAGCCCTATGTAGACAGTACATACTCTACTCGGATCTGTGACTCGTCTCGTCTGGGGTCGCTGAGCATCGCTTGAATCAGTTTGAACTTGAAAGCGCCTTCGTGACGAACTACTTAGCAGTGTATGGCTCCGCCTGTGAGTACGGGACAAGACTGCTACTAGTACTGCTAAGCCGCTACTTAGCAGCAGAGCATAGCATCCCGATTGGTGAGCTAGCGAGCTACGAACTGCGACCAGCTCCAAGCAAGCAACTGCAATTGTGGTGTTATAGATGGGCCGCCTACTTAGCAGTGACCGGGCGCCGTCAGCAATTCATCAGTCTGTCCTGGAAGATAGGTACAAAGTCATGTTCCGCGAGCGGCCAGAGACAGCTCAGTGCGCTTGCAAGAGAGTTCACGTGCCATCGACCCGTGTTCTGTGTCCAGAGGTGAATCATGGCTGTCTCCGTCCAACGCAGTGATCATACACATCGCCGTACATATTTTTGAACGTACCGTCCGACCAACGACGTGCCAATCTCGCGGAGGTTCGGGAGTGGGCAAGAGCCGTGTCTGGCGCAGTGGCGCCATGAAGAGCTGACCGATCATTGCGAGTATTCGCCACATCACGGCGTACTGTATAAAGTGTCGCTCGTGCCGTGGCGGCGAGTTAATATGCGTCCAATACTGCGCACGTTTGCGCGACAGATGCATCAGACGCCGCAGTTTTCAGTCGGTCATTGGTTCCGGTCATCGGAGAGCTGGCGGGCGGACCGCCCATGGATCACGACAGGCATTCGTCGCCGATGCAGCTGTGAGTTATTATGTGAGCGAAAGCCGAGGAGACTCAAGAAGAATCGCACCGAGTCATGATGCCGTGTTCCAGGCAGTCTCCAGTCGGAGCAGTGAACAGCCCACGTTCACTGGCTGCGCCATCCTGGATGGCAATGGCGCGTTTCAAACCTATGAAACTGATCTGCACATGAGCAACGTCGACCGACAAATTCTCACTGACAGAGCCAGAACAGTGGTATGCAACCTGAACTGCGGGTCCGGGAGAGCCGGATATAAAGTATCCGTAAGTTCCCACTCGTTCCCCGTCCACCACTCCCTTTGGTCGCTTGACCTCCTTGTTCCCGTGTTCCTCGACTTCCGCTCGCGCCTTCGGACCCCCCACTTACACTAGCAGGTCCTCGCGTAGATTGTTTGCCACCGCCGCGACCGCGGCCCTTGGACGTCTCTCCTGTCGACTTCAATTGGAATAGCCCTCGACTGAGGCGGTTCGCTGTCGGACCTCAGTGATGTTGCGGATCTCGACGGACCCTGCTCCGCCTTGCGGCGAGCCATAGACCGAGACCGCGTGACCCTGCCGACGACGGCGTTCGAGGTCTTTCGGGTCGTCGGTCGGGGCGTCGGTTGGGACTTGAGCGATACATGGCCACGATCTTTCGCAGTATTACCCCTAGGCGGCCGCGGATGCGAGGAATCGCTCTCTTCATCATCCCCATCGCCCTGGTCATCCAGTTCAGTGTTCGCTCGCCGGGCTTGGGGATGAGGCACAGCTGAACGAGGGCTATGTTCCCAGTCAGTGAGGTCCGCCTCTCTCCGGGCCAGTTCTTGGTTTAGCGCTTTCTTCTGCTCAGGCGTGAGGTCCTCTGGCGTGTTCTGGAGCTCCTCTTCCGTCTGCTCGAAGGCGGCCAAGAAATCGTCGTGCATGATATCATTCACCACGAAGTTTCGCGACTCGTATGCTGGATTCAGGATGTTCCACAGACGCCGCAGGAGTCGTATCAGGGGCTTGTAGTAGTCATCCACGAAGCACAACACCAAGAGGAAAGCCTTATTGTGAGTCATGATCGCTTGTTTGTTCTCTGCGAGTTGCGAGTTGTCCGGCGCTTGAATGAGCTGGTAAATTTGTTGGCCAAGGCCGTGTCTGTACCATTGCAAAAGGCCTCCCTACGCATTGCTGGACCGGAACTTGAGATGGAGGTGAACAGGAGAATCCAGAAGATACTCTCCAGGTCATGATAGAAGGAATATTTGGGATGAGGCTCGACAGCAACCACTAGGTCCCATCCGGCGTCGCAACGAAGGTAGGCACATACCAGATCCCCCTAGGAGCTCGCCAGACATATACGGCCGCGTTCCCTATCACGCCGACGAGTTAATGCGTGTCAGTGAACAGCGCAGCAGGTCAACTTACAGTCGGGGTGTCAGCGGCATTCATCTTGTCGTCCAGCATCGTCGCGAAATCGAAGTCGATAACAATGCCGCGGCGGCCCTTCGCAGTTTCGCGTGTGATGAGGATGTTCTCGTGCTCAGATCGTGATGTGCCACTCCGTTCTCAAAGGCGGCTCGATGTCCTGGTGCCGGTTCAAGTTCAATACAGCAAGCGATGGTAGGGCAGCAACGAACTCACCAACTAGAGCATCGTGCAGGGCACCAACCAGCTCCAGGCACGTCCCAGCATACTTGATCGACCAGCCATACGATTACATGACTAGCCTGGAATGAGTTCGCCCGCGAGGCATCTTCACAGTTCCAGCAATCAACGGCAGATAGTCCAATCGATGCGTGTACAGAGCCAGGAGCTCACGGTCCCTGTTGGGCTGATTCTCAGGGACCTTGCCGAGCAAGGTGCCTAGATCGAGGTTTCCCTGTGGCATGTCGATGCAGCTAGGTTTTCTCTCGCCTTGCAGGCCACAGCGGATGCACACGAGTAAGTAATACTTGCGAGGTAAGTAAATTCAGGTTCGAACTCAAACGCCACAAGGCCAACCGTGGCGCGGCGATCCCATTCCGAAATAAGCAACTGTTGCTCGGAATACTTACTGGCCAACTATTGAATGATACTGTACCGGTGACAAGTGTCATTTGCAGCTAGCCTGAGGGTACCATGACACAAGTGGTAGCATAAGTATCCCACACTGCATTGCAAACAAGTCGAACATCATTCAAACCACTGCCTATACATTTCACAGCCGCACACTTGACGACCTCTCCAAGACCATTTCCCGTCGCTGAGATCATAGACCATGCGCCCCACGATCTGGCTCATCAATTTAATCGTCTTTAAATCGCGCTATGAAGTCAGTGCGCGAACATGGCTGTGACGCTGGAGATAGCTTACCTCACTCGAGGTGATGTAGACCTCGCCGCCAGTGCGCTTGTCAAGATCTGAGGGTTGGCCCGGGATTAGCCAAATGCCGATGTTCTGCATGTTCGACGAATCTCACCATCGGGCGGGAACGTGTACACTTCGCCACCAGTGCGCTTCTTGAGATCTAAAAGAACGGGTAAGCAAAATAGATGCGCGGCTTTCCGCGCAAGACCTCACCATCGGAGGAAGTATACACTTCACCACCCTTGCGCTTCTCCAGGTCTAGGGGAACTCATCAGCAAAACGGAGATGTTCCGCATGCTTAGTCTCACCATCCGGCGATGTAATGTACACCTCTCCGCCCGTGCGCTTGTCCAGGTCTAGGAGAAATTGTCAGCCAGACGGTGACGTTCCGCACGCTCAGTCTCACCATCCGGCGGTGTAATGTATACCTCGCCACCCGTGCGCTTGTCCAGGTCTAAGAGAGCTGGTTAGCAACTCACGGATGTCTTGCATATCTTGCACAGCCTCTCACCATCAGACGAAGTGATATACACTTCACCACCGGTGCGTCGAGAGAGCCCTGCGATGAGGGTCAGAATCGAGCGACCAACATGCATAGTACATCATAACTGACCGTTGGTCACATCAGTGGGGGCTGCATAAGCACCGTAAAACAGAGCGGCCGCGCTGAAGAGAAAGGCAGACGTGAACTTCATCTCTACGAGCAGAGCTGAGTGGGGGTTGCAGTACCTCAGACTGCCCATTATATAGCCCTCCATCCAGCGCTGTTTTGCGTTTTCAGACTAGCTAGAAACGGTACTCATCAATGCTCGCAAATCACTGTACGGGTAGTCGCGAGATGGCACGTATGTCCAGATAAATGATGGGGATACGGTCTGTACAGGCACAACCATCAGAAACAATGGCTTGGGCCCGGCGCCCGGCGGGAAAGATGTACTGAACGTGGGCTTGTATACAGTCCTTGAATTAACCATTGCATTAGCTGCGACTCATGACGGACTAGCAGTACATGAAGACCTTGCACACAGTACGCCACAATTTCGTCACTGCCGGGAAGTTACTTGGTAACAGTGCATGACTCGGATCTCCGCTGGTGAGCTAGTGAGCTACGATCTCCTCCAAGCAATTGGGATTCTAGCGACGTAATGTGGCGTTGACAGATGCACCTAGAAGTAGACGCCATCAGCACCTCCGAGTCATCGTTCTGTCCAGGTGTGCACGAACATGTCGCGTTGAGTACTCGGCGTACCTGCAAAATGGTTCACGCGCCGTCGACCTGTGTTCTCTGTCCGGAGGTAAGTTAAATCATGGCTGTTCGGTGGATATAATGCTGTCCGCGATCACTGTGTCCAACACACGTGTCCGCGTCACCGTCACGAACATCCTTGGACGCAATTGTACTACCAATGCCATCAACAATAGGCTACTCTTCTGTATGCCACAGGTACGCTATTCCACAACAGCTTGGATGCTCACCAACTGAGTTTTTGTTCTGAGCATTCGCATCGTACGCCGCGGCAGTTGGCAGATGGTCATTGATCTCCGACGGTAATTGGGGAGCTGGCGGGCGACTTAGGACGCATGGTCGCATCATTATGATACAATGATACATGTATGGGCGTCCCGCGGACGACGCAGCTCTGAGTTCTGATGTGGGCGGAAACTGCAGCATAAGTAATAATAAAAATCATACCGAGATGCCGTGGAGTCCAGGCGGTCTGCGCAGTGACCAGTCCACATTGACAACTGCGCCATCCTGTATGTCAATGGCGCATTCTAAGCTCATGGGCGAGGCTAGTACGGGTCCAGGAGTGTAGCCTCGATTGGGCGAGGGATCAGGGTACGGCCGCACAATTAGGTTCCACAAACCACATTGATCGAGATAGCAGAATTACATACCTTGCGACTGCAAGGTTTCTGCAGGGTTTCTGCAAGGTTTCTGCCAGTGCCAGGTTTTCTGGCGGACGACAGTTGGACGACAGCATGACTTGCCTTTCTGGGCACGCGAGCTCGTCAAGCGTCACACATCATGTGCCTCGTCACCACTTTCTGTCACGCTGTCCGGCGACTCCGACTCGAGATCACTGTCAGGCTGTGGATCGACTCTAATTGGACCTACCGTTTCTACAGCAGCCGTACTAAGTTCGACCCAAAGTTTTGCTCTCACTCGGGAATCACGGTACTTAATAGGCTAGCCGTATCTGTGTTACCCCGTACATAGATGCAAATTGCTAGGTTGACGCACTAGTAAGTACTATGATAAAGGAATAAGTCGGTGGACAGCGCAACACTGAGTTCTCGGAATACTTACTGGCCAACATATTGATACTGTATCGGCGACAATACCACTTGAAGCTAGCCTGAGGGTACCATGACGCGAGTGATAGCGGGTTGAAGACCACGAAATAATCACACAACGATGCATCAGTGCTAGTGTAACAACCATTCACCACGACGTATATCCTTCAAGGCATGCTCATTGTCAACGACCCATCGAGGCTACGGCCGCCCATCACCAGACCATGCGTCCACCAATATAGCTTGAATTCACTGTGGCTATTCGTCTTCGTCTAAAGGCTTTCATCGAGCTCTGAGGTATATTATCAGTGTAAAAAACTGGACATCCAAGCGGATACACACCGTTATAAGCTTAGGCCACGGCGCCGCCATCGCGCTTCATTACATCTGTGTCATAACCCGTCAGCCTACATCACTGAGACCTAGTGAGCGGTTTTACCATCGGTGATGATGTAGAGCTCGCCGCCGGCGCGCTTATCGAGGGCTAAAGCAACCAGTCAGCAAAAACGAGTGTGTTCTGCATGCTTCCGGAACTCTCACCATCCACGTCACCGCCGGTACGTTTCACGACGTCTAAGGACTGCTCGTTCAGCGAAATCTGTATCAGCAGTTGCGAGGGCAAACCATACCGTCCGACAAAAGGTATATACCGTCGGTGCGTTTAACAACGTCTAAGTAACACTGGGTCAGCGAAACCCGAATCATCAGAGGCGAGGGGTAACCATACCGTCTGACAAAAGGTATATACCATCGGTGCGTTTAACAACGTCTAAGGAACACCGGGTCAGCGAAACCCAGATCATCCGAGTCGGAGACGAAGGACAACCATACCACCCGACGAGATGTACACGCCACCGGGGCGTACGCGTCGAGAGAGCAGAGCGTCGGTCTCAATAGCTGGGGCCGCGCAAGCGGCGTGGAACAGAGCAACAGCACTGAAGAAGATAGCAGACGTGAACTTCATCTCGGTGAGCAGAGGTGAATGGGGTCAGCAGCCCTGGGTGCTACTATTATATAGCCCTCCATCCAGCGCCATTCTGCGTTGTTCGTCTAGATGGAGACAGTGGCTATCGAATGCGGATAGATGGGCGGAGGTCACCGTCTCGCAAGGTTTGAAGCTTGACCGTCCCACAAGCCCTGTCGAGATGATGAGATTGCGGTCCACATAGACTCAGTCATCAGAGACAGTGGCCCACGCGCGGCGCCGTGGTCTTTGAAAGGTCTACAGTCCTCAAATAAAACCATTGAATCAGGGTGAGATTAGTCGCAAGTCGTGGCGAACTAGCAATGCATGGCCCTGCCTGTGAGTACGAGACAAGGCCGCTACTACTGCTGAGCCGCTACTTAGCAGTAGAGCATGACCTCAATTGGTGAGCTAGCGAGCTACGACTAGCTCCCAGCAAACAACTGCGAGTGTGGTGTTGACAGATGCCGCCGACTTAGCAGTCACTGGGCGCCGTCGACGATCCATCAGCCTGTCCTGGAAGGTATGTACAAAGTCATGTCCCGCAGGCGGCCGGACACCACTCAGTGCGCTTGCAAGACACTTCACGCGCCATCCCCACGTTATCTGTCTAGAGGTAAATCACTGTTCAACACAGGATCATACACATCGCCATGGACGTACCGTTCGACCAACGACGTGCCAGTGTCGCGGAGATTCGGAGTAGGCAAGGGCTAGTAGTATATAGGTCTGGCGCATTGGCACCATAAAGAGCTGAACGATCATTGCGCGCATTCACCACATCACCGCGCACTTTATAAAGTGTCGCTCGTGCCGTGGCGGCGAGTTGACATGGGGCCAATACTGCGCACGTTTGCGCGACAGATACACCGGACGCCGAAGTTTTCAGTCGGTCATTGGTTCCGGTCATCGGAATGCTGGCAAGCTGCATTGGACAGACCGCCCATGGATCACGACAGGCGTCCTCGCCAACGCAGCTGTGAGTTGTAATGTGAGCGAAGATCGCAGCGGACTTAAGGAGAACCGCACTGGGTCATGCCAATACCGTGTTCCAGGCGGTCTCCGGTCGGAGCAGTGAGCAGCCCACGTTCACTGGCTGCGCCGTCCTGAATGGCGATGGCGCAATCTAAGCCAATAGGACTGATTTGCACATGAGCGACGTCGATCGACGGACCGTGACCCTCGCTGACAGAGCCAGGAGAGTGGTACACAACTGCTGGTCCTGGAGAGTCAGACCTGATTCGGACCAAGTGTCTCATTCGTTTCGCTGAGTATTGGCATCCGTAGCCCGTATTGTGATGAAGATTGGCTGCACGTACCTGGTTCAAGTTCATGCAGACACCTGTTAGCCGCCGCCTTTGTTAGGCACGACAACGGTCACGGCATTGTACTGACAATTGAAGTTTTGGCATAAACTGTCAGAGCGCCTTCGCTCCGAGTATGTTGACAGGGCGGAGCAGATCTACAGTATGATTACGTATAGCGTCCTGATAGTACGTGCTGTGGACTGCTGTCTGAGTCCTTGATTGGGCCGCGTTGGATCAGCGTCGGTCCCACACAGCTGCCAGGTTCCACATTGAAATATTGATCAAGCATACTTTCCAAACTGACCCGCCATACATGATCAGTCGACAGAAGTGCACTCCAGCAACGTCGCTGCGTACCTCGACAGTCGGACAGGCATGCAGTTCCAGTGTGGTGGCAAGTACGCCGCAGCCCTGCAGCGAAGCTAATCCGACACCGGCATCATGCATGGCATTGGACGTATAGAGCACGACTTGCCTTTCTCGGGCACAAGCCGGTTGACTGTCACACGTCATGTGCTATGTCACGCCGACCGCCGACCGCAACTGCTAGAGTAGAGAGTTTTGGCAGCAACTGTGAAAGTTCACGCCACCACCAGACCACAGCTCCGACACCACCGATCTCTGTCAGATCTGCGGTGGGCGTGACACGGGCGTTACCGGCCAGCCCGCCCTCCCGAGCGTCGTCCGTGAGCGAATTGCCATGAATAGTAGGAGTGTCACGGCCCGTCACTCGGCGTCACACTCTCGACCAGCCCCACGGAGCCCCACCACCACCAGACCTCAGCTCCACCTCCACCGTTCAATTCAACTTCAACAGTTGTTTCCAAAACTCTCTAGTGTCACAGTGGCCACACGGAGAGACATAAAAAAGAACTTATGTACTGACCAACTTTAGATCAACGGGTTAATGCCGACGGAAAGTGCGAGCTTCTACGATGTAGACTCGAAGGAGGACCATCATACAACATTGCATTGCGCTGAAGCAAGTCAAACATCATTCATCACTACGTCACTTCACATTTCACAGCTGCATTCCAAGATCATTTCCCGACACTATGATCATAGAGGATCATGCGTCCGATGGCGTGGCTAATACTCTTCTTTGAATCGAGTTCAAGTTAGCGCGCGAAAATGGCTGCGCAAGACATAGCTTACCCTCATTCGAGGTGATGTATTAGGCCTCGCCGCCAGTGCGCTCCTCAAAGATCTAAGAGCGTCATTAGTTTAGCTAAACGCAGATGTTCTGCATGTTTGACGAGATCTCACCATCGGGCGGGGACGTGTACACTTCACCCCCGACGCGCTTCTCGAGGTCTGAGAGCGAAACCAATGGTAAACTAACTATGGACCCCTTGCATACTTCGCGAAATCTCACCGTCCGGCGGGGAAGTGTAAACTTCACCACCGACGCGCTTCTCGAGGTCTATGTGGTTTGATTAGAAAAATATGGATGTATTGCGTGCTTTACCAAGTCTCACCGTCCGGCGGGGAAGTGTAAACTTCACCACCGACGCGCTTCTCGAGGTCTATGTGGTTTGGTTAGAAAAGTATGGATTATTGCGTCCTTTACCGAGTCTCACCATCCGGCGGGGTGGTGTACGCCTCACCACCGGTGCGTCGAGAGAGCCCTGCGATGGGGTCAAGATCAAGCGAACATCGGAACGACATGCACAGTACGTCGTAACTGACCATCGGTTACACCAGTGGGAGCTGCGTAAGCAGCATAGAACAGAGCAGCAGCGCTGAAGAGAAAGGCAGACGTGAACTTCATCTCTACGAGCAGAGCGGAGTGGGGTTGGCAGCACCTCAGACTACCCATTATATGGCCCTCTGTCCAGCGCTGGTTTTCCTTTTCAGACTAGCTGGAAACGGTACTCATCAATCCTCACGAATCATACGGGTCGCCGCGAGACGGTGTATCCCGATGAATGATGGGGTTGCGGTCGGTATAGACACACCCATCAAAAGCAATGGCCCGGGCCCGGCGACCAGCGGCAAAAATGTACTCGGCGTGGCTTGTATACAGTCCTTGAATTGACTATTGTATTAGCTGCGACTAATGACGAACTAGCAGTGCATGAAAACCTTGCCTGCACAGTACGCCACGATTTCGCCACCGCCGGGCAACCACTTGGCAATAGAGCACGAGTCATCTCGGCTGGTGAACTAGCGAACTACGGCCAACTCCAAGCAACTGGGATTGTGGCGTTGACAGATGCACCTAGTAGCAGTTGCCGTCAGCGACTCGTCGTTCTGACCAGATATGTACAAGAACATCTCGCGCGGGGCGCCAAAGAGTACTCAAAGCACCTGCAAAACGGTTCATGCGCCGCATCGACTGGTGTTCTCTGTCCGGAGGTAAACCGCAGTGGGTGTTTCGGTAGATATAGCACTGACCGGTGCAATCACCGCGTCCAACACACTAGTCTCCGTTGTTGACCCAAAGTAATACCAACACACATGCATGCGGAGTCACCGTGAACATCCTTGTAGATCCTTGGACGCACCGTTTTACCAATGCTACCAACGATATGCTAGTCTTCTGGATGCCGCCGGCGCGCTGAAATGCAAGAGCTAGTATGCTCACCGGCTGGGGTTGTGTTGAGTAGGAGCATTCACAGCGGACGTCGCGGCAATTGGGTGTTGGTCGTTGATCCCCGAGGGTCACCGGGGAGCCGGCGGGCGACTTAGGACGGATGGGTCATCCGTCGTTACGATACATGGGCGTCCCGTCGCCAGCCCATCGCCGACGCAGCTGTGAGTTCTGATATGAGCGGAGCCCGCAGCATAAGAAGACTCGTACCGAGTCATAATGCCGTTCTCCAGAGTCCAGGCAGCGTCTGGGTACTGTGGGCAGACTACGTTCACAGCTGCGCCATCATAGCCTGAATGTCAATGGCGCATTCTGAGGTCATGGGACTGACTGACATGTGAACGATCAACGGATCCTCGCTGACATGCATGGCCAGGAAAGTAGTATGCAACTGCGGGTCCGGGAGTCTATTAAGTAGTATCAGTCTCGAAGTTGGACGTAAGTTGAGATCAACGTACAGCCACACAACTAGGTTCCAGATTGATCGAGATCTGAGCAGAATATATATGTAGCGTTTTGAGACTGGTCCGCCAG
>NW_025955423.1:0-28776 GCF_022376445.1 Fomitopsis serialis | reverse complement strand
ACAATGGGAGTAGACGCCAGGGACGCGAGCATCCGCCATCTTAGTCGAGAATCCGGAGAGCCAGCGCTCGGGCTTCCACTCGAGGGAGTCCTCGCCCCACAAGCTCTTGCTGACATTGCATCCAAGAAACTCGAGAAAGATCTCCGAGCCTTTGGGTACAGGTATTTCACTTATTTGGCGACCATCTGTCAGGGTTATCGGTTGGGATAGAGGAAGCACGGTGTCCTTCGTCGCCCTAAACGAAATCGTCGGTGGAAGCGTTCGTTCATGAACTGATAGACGTACACTCTGAATAGCGTAGTAGCAGGGGGGTGACTGACAGCGATACTGGAAATCAGTAGCCCGAACAAGGAGCTGAAATCATAGCACAGTACTCACAGCCTTAGCGTCTCCCGACAGACGCTGTCCAAGATCGGGAGCTTGTTCAGCTCTTCATATGATAGTTCATCGGCAGCATTGGCCTCAAGGAGCTCATGTCTCAGCTTCTGCTGCATATGAGGATGCTGGGCTAAGAGATGTAGGATGCGCGAGAGTGCGTTCGACGTCGTATCCATCGCTGCAAAGAGGAGCGTGCTGACCAGAGTTTATTGCCAATCTTATTAAGTGCCGCCCGATAGTAGAAGCCTGGAAAACTTACGACATCTGCCCGACAATCTCGTCTCCGAAAGTTGATCCTTGACATCAGCTGCTGTGTTTGCACGTACTGGAATTTTCGTCAGCAAGAGCTCGGATCGATGAGTTAATGAAGTTTAGGAAGCTCACTGAGGCTGCTCAGTATGTCTTTCGCCCGTCTATCTGCTCACGGCTTCTGCGTCCCCAAAAAATCCTGAGCTTCGTCTCCTGGTATATCGCATTCGCTCTCTCGTGCATTGTTTTGGCAACCGTGGTCAGTTGATTGACGGGAGATGCAGTCGGAAATGATTCCACTACTGCCTGCACAACCATCCGGGAACCAACCTCTTGGAAAGAGGTAGTAGTAGTTTGATGAAAACCGATAGGCGAAATATGAGCGGACTGTTAAAAGTGCGATATGGAATCGGATTATGGTCCGCGGTGAGTCATGCATTTGGAGCCGTCAGCATTTGCGGAGTAGTACAACTGTGAAACGTACGCGAGTGCTTTCAATGCTTCTCCGTATGGGTCTATCCTATCCTCAACCAGTGGGTCGAACGTGCACCCTAGGCCGCCTTGACCAATAAGCTCCAAAGCCGTTCGTCCCATCCAATGCAGAACATCGAGTTCCCGTGGCCCATCCTGTACACGATATCGGATTGCATCCCGTAACTGTCCAGGAAAAGTTAGGTCATAGTCTATGATACCAACGGCGGACGTCATCTTACCTTATGGATGATTGAGTAGAACAGCGGTAGCATATGGCGCATGTGATTGATAGAGAAGACGGGATTCAGTATCTTGCGCTGCTTTGCGTGCTGTTGACCTGCATTGCAGTGAGTGGCCTCTTCGAAACAACCAACAAACATGTCATACCAAGTGTTGATAGAAGTCCAGGTCCAAAGTACAAAATATTGCCCCTACAATGAATTAGCCACACAAATCCGCACCAAAAATGTCACCTGTAAGAGACGACGTACGATATGAAATCCTCAGTCACCTGATATATGTGTTCTTCCTTGACCAAGATGTAGTGCAGAGCTTTGGGGTCTGCGACACACAGTATAGGTCGCTGTGAGACAAGATGTGAATGTTGATCAACATCAAAAATATCGCCAAGAAATAAATGAATTCACCCCGAGGAAGCCGTTGATCTTGGTGATAGGTCCGTAACTCGCCAGGCGTCGCTGAAAGTTCTCTCCATCACGAGCAAAGAATTGATTGAAATGGCCTGCAAATACGTGTCAACTGAATGGCATCGCAGACCTGAAGAGGCATAGGATCACATACCAGTCCAGAAAGACTTCACCGGCGGCCCTGGGATCTTATGCAAAATTGAACCCGCAAAGCGCGTATATAGATAGGTGACAAATGGCCACAGCGCGAGAGCTGCCAAGAGACATGCTAGGACCAGTGAAGTCAGTGCCATGATCATGCGCAAGATTCACGGCTACATGGGGCCAAGGAAAGCAATCGCCCCGCTGTATATAAACCCGGAACCACAACCTATGGGATGGAATAATAGAACACTTCCAATGCCCGATTGGTTGGCTGGTTACTGAGCCCAGGTTCCACGAAAACCACATCCGAAGGTTGCATTCATCTGCACACTAAAGATAGGAGCAGGAACACGGAACAGTCAACAAACGCTCCCACAGTTGACGAAGGGGAACTGTACGCACCACGGGCTATAACTCGTTTGAGGTGCATTGCACCCGCGGCCGTTCGCATCAGCCTTCGCTGGTACTGAGGACCTCATACCCTATCAGATGGGACATAATTGCCACAGATAATCGGCGAGGAAGCGGGATCTTGTCACCGTTTCGAAGGATTCTGCGCACCAGGAAGGGTTTTGTACAGTGCAGTGCCTGTTGGGTGTAAAAGGCTCAGCACCACACCACAACATTGGTGCGTACGCACGCACATCATAACGAACATCGAATTCGTACTCTGTGAGACCATTCTATGCTGACGAAAAGGCAGGCTTTGAGGCATCCTGCCACAGATCACCAAGAGCCTATTGTTTAATGCGGAAGCAATGCATTGACACAACATGTCTAGTGGTCTACTTCGAATCGGACGAAGAGAACGTCAAGCCTTGTGAGTCGATGTTCGGGAGCGGCCCAACAAACCACTTCCTTGCCGACACTACCCAAGAGCCGCCGGAAAATACGAATACTGCCATTACAATCACGACAGTGTAGTCTGTCACATCAACGTGCGATAATTAGTTGCGCAGGCAATAGGCTACGAACATTGAACGCACTCATGTCTTGATCATTGACGGTTCTTGACGTGGGAAAGCAGAGAAGGACGATGATGAACACCACCCAGGCGACCGCAATGAGCCCTACAGGGATGTATAATGCACCGAGCGAGAAAGGACCACGGGTTAACTTGTGCCTCCCCGAGGTGATTCGAAGGAATATGGGTGTCGCGTATGACGTATACATCCCAATGACCGAGGCCCTAGCAGATGGTACCGTCAATAACTCCGCGTTCCTGAAGACACAGGTGACCGTGAATTACCCAGCAAGCGAAGTTAGTGCGGTCGATGAGAACCCGAGCAGACCGCAAATCGCGGCCAGAACCATGACTAGCCAGACAGCATTCACAGGTGTTTGCGTACGCCGGTTGATTCTCTTCCATAGTCGTGATCCAGGAAGCGCGTTATCCCTTGCGAAGGCAAAGATCACGCGGGACGCATCCACGCCCTGGGCGGCGCCACAAAGGAACTGGAACGAACAGATGAGCGTGCTAGAATTACAGTTCATAACGATAGCCTTACTTGTACGACACAGGTCATACACCAGATGACAAGCATCCATCGCTTCCCGATAACATCCAGGTACAACTGACCCATGGGCATCGACAGTTCCGTCGCCAGCAGGTCCGGGACAGATACGATGGCATACGAAGCTGCGATGCACAGAAGCCATCCGAGTGATGCCACGCTTGCAACAGATACAAGTATAGCAACCGGAGCTGCCTTCGCCGCGCCAGAGACCTCTTCCGAGATATGCGCAGCAGAGTCATCTAGTAAACGCGTCATGTATCAGACGGGTTCCCTAACGTTCCTACGGGCTCACAGCCAGTAAATGTCCACATCGGCACAGTGAACGCAAGCATGAACGCCCAGGCATCTACATAGACAAACGATTACCAAAAGTCAACACGGTGAAAGAACGAAGGTCTCACTGTTCGTCCATCCTGTATGGTTCTCAAACGAAGTAAAAGCCTCCTTGGTCGAGACTCTGCTGTCCCCGGCTGCTATCGGCAACGCAAGAATAGCTGCTGCCGTCGTTCCAACTGTTTGTCTAGATGAGCATGTGCCCAGGAGATCGCCGAGACGAAATGGACGCACTTGTCACTAGAGCATAGAACAGATTGAGCCGAGCTAGTACTCGAGTGGCTGCAGAACATATGCAACCATGCACAAAGAGCAGACCGAGCAGAATTCCGTACGTCGGCCCAGCACCGAGATTGACTGCGCCATCAGTTCCGACGGCGATCGCGGTCGTGATCATCTGGGCCCTGCGATCAAGGATGAGTTGTACGACAGCTTTCATGCGCGTGGTTACATACAACGTGTAATCGATAGAAGTCACCAGAGTGACTTGGCCCGTTATGTTGGCCCAGCCCGTAATCCAGCCAGCTAGGGCTGAGTACTTCTCAGGTGCCAACTTGGCTGAGAAATAATATAGACCAGCACTCGTACTGTAGGGATCAGTCATCAGTAAATTGCGACCTGCTCATGCAAGCATTGTTCGTTCACGCACGGCATAGAGGACGCAAGCTCCGCCATGGATGCTGCTACACACATGACGAAGGAACACGGTATGAACCAACCCCAGACTAGACCGACGTGTCCGCCTAGAAGTGATTCAGTATCGAGAACGACGGACAATTCGTACGGACTGACCAGATGGGAGCGAGATAGAGAATGTCGTGGATATGCCCGGAATGACCGCCATAATTGCAAACGCAAAGGCTACGGTCTCAATCATCTGCAGATTGTGACGGTTAACGACTGAAACATAGGGAGCACGTCGAGATTCTACCGAGAACTCGCGCTTAAACTCTGCTTTGTAGCCCAGTTGAGCAAGGCGAACGTTGTCCCTCGGATCGAGATACTTTGCAGACTCAGCATCATCGACACTTAGAGTATGCACGGATGTCTCCGCACGTCCTTTGTTGTCCCCGCCTGCCATGACCTAGAAGGTTTGCAAGCACGGTAGGTGAGTTGGTGGTACCAGGTAAAGATGGGGCCAGAGGGCTGTGAACAGCAAGGACGCTTGCGCGTCGCCCCATCCTCTCCGGACATTGCAGAGAGGGCAAACGCCAACCCGAAAGGATTGGCAATCCTGGGAAGAGTCTAAGATAAGGTGTCTTCGCGAAGACATTTGCTGCCCGGGCTTGACGGGCAAACCTCCATTCATAATCGACAACTTCGGGACACCAACAGTCATACCGGCTGTACTCAACCGAGCTCGCATGGAGCCCATCGTCGGTGACCACCTGTGGTAAACTCAGTCATACTGGCTCAAGCTGCGGCAGGAATGCACGAACCAAGATTAAAGTTGAACTTTCATACCCGGCCATGCCGTCCGAGGTCGTCCGTCTCTTGGCGCAAATGATAAGCTGAGAACGATGCTTTGGAGCCCTACGCGTGGTCCTATGTTGCCACACTACTCGCACCTTGGGGCGTTCAGAGACGCTCTGTAGATACCATCCGACAGGTCAGAGTCTCGGGGCACCGTCGGTTGCGCGACGTGTTCCGACTTCCGACGAGGTAAAGGCTCTCATCAACCACCATGCGACGCACGTCAGAAGCGACATAAATTGACCATGCATCCAGAGTGCGATCTTGCTACGTAGTACGTCTCGAGCTATGCAAGGGAGTCGTCGTCGCTATCATTCAGGAATCAGGATAGATCAGGATAGACTGCCGCACTGCCGCAGTCACCGTACGAGATGAGGAGGAGAGTATGAAGGCAATAGAATCAGAGTTATAACATTGAAGATTAGTCGACAAGTCTGTACGTATGAATGCAGTATAGATGTGTCGTTGAGTCGCTGCTGCCAGTGGCGTAGTATGGGGACCGAGCGCCGGCAGCGGAGCGCCACCGGCAGGACGTGGTGATCGGGCTTACCATTTATGGATTTGATACTGAACGCCGCCATCATGACTCCAACTACGATCGCCCGACGGTGGTCTCTGCTCCTGTTGCATAACTACATAAGTATATGAGTGTATGTCTGATGGTCATTGATTCTGATTGGATTGGATTCAAACTCATGAAACGAAGGCAATAAGCTTAATATGTACTGCCTATCACCTCGACTTCGTTGATGACGTCGAAGAAAAGCTGCCACCTGTGTCAGTCATCCGTTCCTCTCCCTAACAATCAAGCTGCTATATCATCTCCTTGTGAGGACAAACGCAACGAATTATACAAATACAAGGTTCGGTTATTCAAATGGTGCCACACCGTCCTCTCCACTTCAATCTGATACGTCCCATGCCCGGCGTTGGCACACTGGCACCTATAATAGTCAGCAGAAGAGAATGTTGCATGGGAATCTTCGGAGTTAGAAGAGCGAAAGAATAATAAGGGTCGCATTGGCAGGACCCTCTTGAATTGTACACATCTGCGATGCATGCCAGTGGTGATACCTAAGGCTCGCGTAGTATCCGGCCATTGTCTTCATGGCCATCCTCAAGCGGTGGTAGGTATCTGCACTAGCCTTCCTCCGTCTATAGAGAGTACGCCTCCGTCGATGTATGACCCCGCCTGCATGACTGATGGTTATCGATGGGCGCGGGGAGGAAGTGGGTCGTAACAAACCTTGCTTGCGAGGAAGAGCACAAGACCGGTCATATCATCCGTCGTTCCCACACGCTTCAGGACAATCGACGCTTCCAGTACCTTCTTCACTGCCTCATCCATCTCGTCAATCATCTCTGTGTCGCCGCGAGTTCAGGAGCCGACCGACAGAGGATAAGGGGACGCACCTGACGGGAAGAGTCCCGGACATATGACGTTGCTCCGTATCTTCCAGTCCTTCAAGTAGTGCGCCATCATCTTCCCGAGGTGCGTCACGGCGGCCTTGCTCACGGTATAGCTCAGGCTGAACACGGCGCTGTCCTTCCTGTACGCCGCGATGCTGCTAATGGTGAGCACCTGGCTACTCACGCCAGTGCCGCCCGCAGCCAACGTGCGCTTGTTCCCTTCATGGAGCAGCTCCATGAATGCGACCGTGCCGAACCACACGGCCGCCACGTTCACATCGATCGTCTTCCGGAAGCTGTCCAGCGTCTCTGTCTCCCACAGCGGTGTCTGCAGTTGCGTGATGTCGCCGTGCGCCTCAGAGGGCGTGGGCAGCTTCGGTTGGTGCGCGAGGCTCACTCCTGCGTTGTTGATGAGGATATTGACGTAGCCGCTTCTTGCCTTGACGATGTCAGCCATGGCCCTCAAGGATTCCTTTGACGAGACGTCGCCTTGAAGTGGTATCAGATTGCCATGATTCTGCGAAGGTATTCGAGGGTCAGAATTACTCCTATAGCAATATGATGCCGAGGAAAGGTACGCACACTGTGTTCCTTAACAGCTTTTTCGAGCGCTTCCGTACGTCGGCCTACGATGTATACAGTCGCACCGTTGGTCTCGAGTGCGGTAGCCAGCATGAGCCCGATTCCTACATTGAGGGAGATTTGGTTAAGAGCCCGGCCCAATGACAGAAGACACAATGCAATCGCAGAACTCGAATCTTCGCAGGTCTGGCGCTCCGTGCCGGACTGAACCCACGCACCTGTGGCTCCGCCCGTGACTACAGCGACCAAGCCTTTTACGCTGAATAATTGCGCGGGATCGCTCAGGACTGCTGGCGTCATGGCTGATCTGTACCGACTTCTTACAACGAGTGCTGTAGGCCTACATATATATACGGACCGTCCAATGATAAAGCCGATAACGGAGGACATGTGAGTAACGAGAACAACGACTGAGAGTATCGGATGCTTACTCAGCCCAGGGCCCAGTGTATCGCAGCAAGTAGTGCCAAAATCAGTCCAAGCTCACCCTACGCGTCATTCATGAGACAAGGCTGGGAACTGCTTGGCTCACGGAACCGTGTGCGATGAACACTGCGTTAGTATAGGTAGGCACAGAAGCCTACCATGGCGATCGATGGAATCAACGGTGCCGAGCAGTCAGCGGGCAATGCGTCTCCACCGCGTCAATTTGCTCTACTGAACACCGATGACAGAATGTGTCTACTGTGATCTGCTATCGGAACCGCCATCAGAAGCGGACGAGCTGGCGATAACGGCGATTTGTACTTACACATTATTACATTTGCAGTGACTAAAATACGGAGGGCATGCTTAAGAGCCTGCCTCCGTCAGTGAGATGGACGCCTCCGTCGATGTAAGACCCGGCCTATAGATAATCGGTCATAAGTTCACCGGAAATCACACACAGGTCCACCAGACGCACCTTGCTCGCAAGGAAGATGACGAGGCCTGCCATATCGTCCGTCGATCCCGCACGACCAACCGGGATGGTCGCCTTGATTGCGTCCTCGCTAATGAAACCATCTGCCATCTCTGCATGCACATCACACTCAGCATGGATAAACCAGCGCCTCGGCTTGAAGGATGGCCACGAACCTGAGGGGTAGAGTCCCGGGTTGATGATGTTGCTCCTGATCTTCCAGTCTTTCAAGTAGTGTGCCATCAACTTGCCCAAGTGCAGCACCGCTGCCTTGCTGACCGTATAGCTCAGGCTGAAGATTCCGCTGTCCCTCCTCAGGGCCGCGAGGCTGCTGATCGTGATGACCTGGGAGCTCACGCCCGACCCGCCCGGCGCGAGCGAGCGCTTGTTGCCCTCATGCAGGAGCTCGAGGAACGCGAGCGTCGTGAACCACACGCCCGCAACGTTCACGTCGAACGTCGTGCGGAACGTCTCGGGCGTCTCCGTGTTCCAAAGGATCTCTTGGAGTTTGGTGATGTCGTTCCCGGTGTCGGCGGGCGTCGGCAGTTTGGGCTGCGGCGCGAGGAGCACGCCTGCGTTGTTGACGAGCAGGTTGATGTAGCCGTGCTTCTGCTTGATCGTCTCCGCGACCGACTTCAGAGAGTCCTTAGAGGAGATGTCGCCCTGAATGGGGATGATATTCCCGTGTTTCTGAATGATGTTTGAGAGTAATTAGACAGTCGCTTGGCAGACAATCAATGGTGCACGTACGGAACGCTCCTTGGCCGCCTTCTCGAGAGCTTCCTTCCTACGCCCAACGATGTACACAATCGCACCGTTGTTCTCCAGAGCGGCGGCAATCATCAGCCCGATCCCTACATCATCGAATATCTCGGGTGAGTCTCGACTCGTGTAACCGACGACACACAATTGCATGCGGTACATGGTCATGGATCTGGTACGCACCTGTAGCGCCGCCCGTGACAACTGCCACCTGTCCCTGCACACTGAACAAGGTCGTAGTATCGCTTAGTGTGGCCATCGCCGTAACTTCCGAATTGACTTGCGACGAGTTTGGGGTATATGCAGAGTAGCCTGTCCGAGTCGCGTCCGAGTCGTCGACGTGGGTAAGTAGGTGTATATCGTTCACGCCATCCCAATATATGCACCGTCACCCTGCGCCGGCGCCACTGGCAACTACTTATCCTACTAGTAAGCTTATCTTGCAGTTATCTTGGTCATCGCGATTTCCTGTTACGAATGACATCGCGCCGGCACACTCGGCGGACAGTGGATGGCGCAAGTCGAGTCCTGACAAAGCTCTTGAAGTGATAACAGCGAATCCAAGGGTAATCCAAGGGCTCCGGGTCGACGCAGCATTATGACCTGGTGTGGAGACAAGTATAATTGTGCCGTGTGTGCCCGTTTCGTGAAGAAAAAGACGTCGACTCCGAGCAGATAGACAAACGTAGGGATCGATGCCGCGTCGAGGAATGTGTTCGTTCGTGCTCACCTCCTCAAGGCACCGTCACCGGACGGGCCGATCGTCATGCCGAACCGACACCGAATGTCTCGGTCATTCCATTTATGGCAGGCTTGTCGCTATTGTCGCAATGCGACCAACGCCACTCGAGCGAACTTGCGACGATACCACTTGGATACCACGCAGTCTCTCCCCTTGTACATGCTGTATTCTGGTGCAGAAAGAACGACTGATCTGCGATACCCATACGCCGACTACTCTGTAACAGACTACATAGTACTGTACCATCAAAACCACATAGCAGGAGCGCATTAATATTATTGTAAGGTGTGCAATCCACATTCTCCTCGCTTGACGTCTGTTGCTGCCTGTTGGATTGACCTCACCCATATTGCAGCATTCTGAGACATGCCGAAGGCACCTCGTAGCGCCAAGCCACGACCATCGTCGTCCACGTCGAACGCACTAGACATGTCTATCGCGGGCAAGACGCGTGAAAAGCCCAACGAGAGGAAGCGTGCTCGGACGGCGAAATCGGACGGTTCCTACGAAATTGAAGACGCTCGCCCCCATCCCAGCGTGTTTCGTAAGCTCCCGCTGGATATAATCTTCGAGGTACGCCCTTGCCATTTGACGATAATCTGCCTTTTTCGATTGAGTCCTGGATCGCATTGACAGATATTCACCTACTTAAAGCCGGTCGATCTGGCAAACCTTGCGCAGACAAATACGGAATTCCGTACAACCCTCGCATCACCTCAGGCTTCCACGACGTGGAAGGCAGCTCGAAAGCGCGCTGCAAATGCCCCCGGGTGCCCACCGCTCGTGTCCGAGGTGTCATGGGCAAAGTTCATTTATGGCCCATCTAAATGTCTGGTGAGCAATAGTTAGTCAAAAGTCGCATCGAGCCGATGATCATAACGCGACCAGAAATGCGACACGTCCAACGTACTCAATCTAGACTTCGCTCTCATGCGACATGTATGTGTACCATGCAAGAGGAAGTGAGTGAACCACTCAGGCGCTGCCCCTGTAGACTCACAAATGCCTTGGTGCAGACTCGTCGAGATAGGAAACCTACACAGACGCTTCCCTAGCGTCCGTCCGGTGGTTTTGGAGCTAATCCCTTATACGACTGGTTAAGTTGTTCTCATATCTCATGATCAGGGCGCTCATCTGGCCCTGTAGATCATGTACTGCCCGGAAAGAAATATTACTGGGACGCTGATATCAAGGCAATGGCGAAGATATACGGCGATTATAAGAGGAATATCGACTTACGAAAGGCAAACGCGAAGACAGCGCTGCAGAAATACAGAGACCAGCGCGTAGAACATGTCCAGGAGGTCATCAAGGTTCGTTATCAAACATGCATATGGTCTGAGCTCCGTGAATGTCTCTTTAACGCGCCAAACATCCAGTACGAGAAGAAGTGTAGAACATGGTTGAACGGGTTTGAATCCCATCTCGGCGACGAAATAGAGGAACGCAGGAACCAGCGCTACAATTTGTAAGCGATACATTGATCCCGCGTTACGATGCGATGGTGACAGTCTCCACTCAGAATAGCGCAGCGTTTCCTCGACCTAGGGTACGAGTGGCGAGATATCCATGTTATGCAGGACAGGCCAGAGTCTAAGTATGATGGAACTTTGACCGAGCAAGGTTAGTTCTTTCGCTATCCTCTGTCGGCCAATTTGACACCATTCCGACACAGTGTGGGAGCGCATCGGGCCCGTTCTCCAGCTCGACATCGAGATTGCACGGTGTAAGCGGCTGGACAAGGTCGAGGCCAGCACGATCAAAGCACGGAAAGCCCTAGTTGAGAACCTATACTATGGTTACAAGCTAACACTACGGCCCATTGAGTGGGTCCACCTGCCGCCTCCCGGGTTCGTCTACACCATCCCGGCATTCCGCTCGTTGATCTACACCAACCTCGACGTCCCGCTGGAAGCGGCTGCGTGCAAAGAGGCTGCGCAACGGCTACCCGAGTATATCTCGGCCTTCCACGACAGCCTCAAGGCTCGCCTCCTGCGAAGCATGGCCGACAGCCATGCCTCGACAACGGGAGCAAGGACGTCGACGCGGCCGCTCGGGGACACAGATACCCTTCTCTCGCTGGCCACCTCCGTTTTCAGCCTGACTTCGACCACTGCGTGTTTGGAACGATCCTTCGGCTTCGACGACCTCACTGCGCAACTGGCTTATCGCGACCAGGCCGGCCTTCTAAGTACATCGTTCTGGGTAACGATGCACGACTCCGAGGAAGGGGAGATTGCCGGCCACACCCTGAAGCACGATGTGCTTGGATCGAAAACGGTCGAAGCGCTGATAGCAGTACTCGGTCTTGATCCTGAAACTGCTCAGGCGGAAGACCTGGATCGAATGGGCACACGCTTCCTCTGTGGTAACTGCCAGTCCATGGGGTGGCTCGCACGACTGACCGACCATGCATTCAACTGGCGAGGCGCCGTGAGCATCCTTACGCTGAGTCCGTGTTCTCCGCGCATAACTGATGTACGCTGCCGGCGTTTCGGGCGACTTCTTCTAGGTTTTGCACTGCGTGCAGGTACACGATGCGGCTCCAGAGGCACAGACCTGGAGGATCTTGACCCCAGACGAGCGCAAAATCGTGCGTCGCGCAGAGGACACTCATGACCCAGCCCTGCGATTTATGTGGAGCTGCAACCACTGCACTGACTATGCGGAGATACTGCTGTCGCGCTCGGCCGTCCAGTCACACGTGCGAGAGGAGTGAGTCTTCTGAGTTTAGGTTTGGTATTCTCTCGTACGCTGACGAACATGCGTAGACACGACATCGCTGAACCCGAGGAGGACGTTGATTTCTTCCACGCACATCCGACGGTTCGCTGGAACCCGCGGCCTCAGTCTCTCTCGCGCAGCCTTAGGCGTGCAGGGCAAACACCGGACGCCACGGGACAGGCAGACAACGGTGGTGGCGACGCCGCCAATAGGAGCGGCGCGTGCATCGTGTCGTAGGCTATACCGAGGTGTGTCAGACACATTGAACATCGATTGGATATTGGCTGACCAATGTCAGAGCCTGTCCCAACGCACCGATTCTTTACTGCGCACGTTGTATTGCAGCAGTACATTGTTTATGATCTTCCTTATCATGGGTGCATGTTATTACTACTGTGACGAGGACTGATAACGGAGGACGTAGCATAGCCTCCTCAACTTGAAGGGGCCTCAAGGCGAATAATATATGAACATTCATTGTATGGAGCCTGCTTCGGTGCTCGATCTTGTCGATTACCACGAGTATACTGCAGAGTGGCAGCCCAGATATTGCGTGCAGTACATTCGAACTTCGCTCGGCTCACACAGTGACAAGGTTACTCTACACTTCCCCTCGCGGGCCGGGATTGTGATGCCGACGCGACACCGAATGTCTCGGCGATACTCTTTTTGGAGGCCTTGGCACCGTGACCGCCCCAGTCTCGACAACAGCGTCTTCAACGAGTATCTCTTTTTGGACTACGACAACGCTGTGATTCCGAACTGGAGCAGACGCCACGACACTTATCGCTTGCTACCGTTGGTACATGCACGACGTGAAGTCTCTGACTTCTTAGCATCAGTATGTGCTCGTCGACTCCCTTTTGCGGCGTCATCACAACACTGACACAGGGGTGCATCAAGGTGTAGGCGCTACATTCATTTTGATACGGTGCAGCGCATTGCTCTGGAACATGCCGGTAACAACTCGTAGCTCCAAGCAACGTCCACAGCCGCCTGTGAAACACACTCTAAACAAGGATGACGCAGGCAAAACGCACAAGTCTAAAAAGCGCAGGCGTACTCGAGTGGCAAAACCCATGGGCTCTAGCGACACCGAAAATGCCTCTCAGCTCAGCGGGCTTCCTGCGCTCCCCCTGGAAATAATCTTCGAGGTGTGCACTTGACATTTGACGACAATTAGCTTTCTTTGTATTGAACATCGGCATGTTCACAGTTATTCGCCAATCTGAAGCCCGTGGACCTGGCGAATCTTGCGCAGACAAACGGAGCTTTCCGTGCAACGCTCACATCACCCCAGGCTTCCATCGTGTGGAAGGCAGCGAGAAGGCGCACAGCAAATGCTCCTGATTGTCCACCGCTCGTGTCAGAGGTTTCCTGGGCCAGGTTCATATATGGCACATTCGAATGCCTGGTAAGCGCGTGAATGCGGAAGATATCTGCATCGAGTTGATGATTGTTCTGGAATTAGAAATGCGGCAGGCCTGGTATCCGTAATCTGGACTTCGCTCTCATGCGGCATGTATGTGGTGTATGCAAAGGAAGGCGAGTGGAAAACCCAGATGATGCCCCCGTAGACTTACAAGTTGCCTGGTGCAGACTCGTCGACGCACGGACCCTTCGCAAAGAGATGCCGAGTGTCGATCCAGTGGTTCTGGAGCTACTTCCTCATACGACCTGTGAAGCTTTCCTCTCGTCTCGTCTTATGCGTAGGATGCTCATGTGACCGTCTAGTCTTTGACCTGAGATTTTACTGGCCAGCTGATGTTAGGGCGATCGCGAAGATATACGGTGGATATAAGAGGAATGTCGAGTCAAAAATGGCAGGTGCGAAGAAAATGCTACAAGAATACAGAAAGGAGCGCAGGAAACATGTCCAGGAAGTCCTTGAGGTTTGTTTTCACAACATATCCGGCCGGTTCTCCTCGAATGCCTGACTGACACGCCGAAAACTAGCATGCAAAGAAGTGTCAAGGATGGTTAAAAGAGTTTGAATTTGCTCTCCATGACGAATTAGATGAACGTAGTGAACAGCGCTACCAGCTGTAGGTGGCCAGTTCGTTTCATGTTATGGTCGTTTGGTGATTGTCTCCACACAGGATCGCAAAGCGCTTCGTGGAGCTAGGATATGAGTGGCCCGACATCCATGCTATGCGGGACAGACCGGAGTCCAAGCACGATGGGACTTTGTCCGAACAAGGTTAGTTGTTGCGCCATCTCCTCTGTCGGCCAATGTAACACTGCTTCGACCCAGTTTGGAAGCGCATCCGGCCTGTGCTCCAACTAGACATCGAGATCGCACGGTGTAAACGGTTGGACAGGTTTGAGGCGCGCACAATCAGAGCACGAAAGGCCCTAGTCAAGCGCGTATACTACGCATACAGGCAAACACTACGGCCCATAGAGTGGATACATCTTCCACCGGCTGATTATGTTTATGTGATCCCGGTGTTCCGCTCGCTGATCTACACCCACATCGACGTCCCGCTGGAAGAGGCTGCGTGCGACGAGGCTGCGCGACGCCTACCCGAGTACATCTCAGCCTTCCGCAACACCCTCAAGGCGCGCCTCTTGCGAAGCATGACCGACAGCCGTCGTGGTTCGACAACGGCAGCAAGGACGTCGACGCGACCGCTCAGGGGCGATGCCCGTCTCTCGCTAGCCACCTCCGTCTTCACGCTGACTACGAGTTCAGGCTCGTATCTGGAACGATGCTTCGGCTTCGACGACCTCACTGCGCAACTGGCTTATCGTGGCGAGGTCGGTATACAAAGTACGGCCTTCTGGGTCGTGGTGCACGACTCTGAGGGAGGAGATATTACTGGCCACGGCCTGAGCTACGATTTGCGTGTATCGAAGACAGTCGAATCTCTGATAGCGGCACTTGGCCTTGATCCTGAAACCGCACGGCCAGAAGACCTGGATCGATTGGAAAAACGCGTTCTCTGTGGAAGCTGCCAATCCATGGATTGGCCCGGGCTCGCACAACTAACGGATCAGGCATACAGCTGGCGAAGCGCCGTGAGTCTCTTCATGCTGTGCCCCGTGTCCTTCACCCATGCTGATGTATGCTGCCATACCCTCGGGCTTCTTCGTCTAATAGATCTTGCATTATGCGCATATACACAATGCTGCGCTTGAGGCACAGACCTGGAGGATCTTGACCCCAGACGAATGCGACATCGTGCGCCGCGCGGAAGACGCCCAGAAGCCGGCCCTTCAATCCATGTGGAGTTGCAACCACTGCATTGCCTATGCGGAGCAGTTGCTGTCGCACTCGGCCGTCCAGTCGCACGTGCGAGAGGAGTGAGTCTAATCTGCCTGTAACACTCTCGTACCGGTACGCTGACATTCACGCGCAGACATAATATCGCTGAGCCTGAAGAGGACGTTGATTTTTTCCACGCGCATCCGACGGTCCGCTGGAATCCACAGCCGCAATCTCTCTCTAGAAGTCTTAGGCTAGCAAGGCAGGGCACCACAGGACAGGTAGACGACGGCGACGACGATGAGGCCGAGAGGAGCGTTACGTGCGTTGTGTCATAGGCGATATCGAGGTGTGTCAGGTACGATGAATATTGAACATATGGCTGACCAGCGTTGAAGTCCGTCCCAGCACTAATTCATTACTGCGCGTGGTGTATCACAGCAATGTATCGTTCGAATCGATCTCATCTTATGGGTGCCTAGCACCAATGCTGTGACGACTAGACGGGAAGGCTACCAATAAATGACGAACGAGCATGGCCTCCGCAACTTGAAGGGGCCCCAAGGCATTGATGTGGACACTCACTGTAGCCAGCTTGAATCAGTCCTCGGTATGGTCGAGTATCACGAGTCCTCTGACTTTCAACAAGACAGCAAACCAGTATGTTGAGTCGAAGCTTTAACATATGGGTCTTTATCAACGTGTTCACAGGCTGCCCAACATCGTTCAGATGACCAGGTATCGTTGGCCAAGATCCCGGCCCGATGCGTTAACGTTTAGCGCCCAGCCACACAACGCGTTCAAGAAGTTCGACATCTAGCGCTCTTATTGTTACATCCAACAACAGACAACGGTACAAGACGCCTCTATCTTGCAGCTAACGATTGTACAGCTCGAAGGGTCGCACACGGTAATACTGTCTAGCAATTCGCGGAGTCGCCTCAGACTTTGCCGGGAACTTGTGGCCACATTGTTGCCGCACTAGCCTCAGCACTTCAGAACATCATTGAAACTCATCCGACGTCGTCTTGGGCTGCAGTGCTATCGTTCAGGCGCCTTTCACCCACTTCCCCCCTCCCCACGCACACATACACGCAGCTTCAGGACATGCCAGTGACATCTCGCGGAGCGACTCACCGTCTGCGGTCTGTGGGCCACACTTCGAAGACGGGCAGCAATCGCAAAGAAGACCCGAAGAGCTGCTCCGGCTCCGAGGAAATGCGCGCGCAAAAAGCAGAAGCTTCGGGCGCCGAAGACTCTCCCTCTCGGCTCAACGTCTTCGGTGAACTTCCGCTAGACATTGTCTTCGAGGTAACTATCACGTCACACAACACGTTCATCCACTTTCTCATGAATGTACCGACCGCAGATACTGTCATTATTGGCGCCATAGGATCTGGCAAATCTTGCACAAACGGATAGAGCGTTTCGCGCGACGCTCACGTCGGCTCAGAGTGATTGCGAACTGAGCGAGCGTGGTCTGTTCCTGTTCCCTCTTTCCCCGCCAGCCGTACCTAACACAATCGACTGCAGTGTGGGGGCACATCAGACCTCAGCTCCAGACACGCATCGAGATGACTCTATGCAGGCGACTCGACCGGGAGAAGGCCCGCATCGTCGATCCACGGAAGGCCCTGGTCAGACAGGTGTACGATGACTACAAACGGGCTCTGCGGCCGATCGAGTGGATCCACTTTCCACCTCCTGAATTCATCTACGTCACTCCAATGTTCCGCTCGCTTATCTACAGCAATTTGGACGTCCCGCTCAAGCAGACTGCATGTGCGGAGGTCGTGCGGTGGCTGCCCGAGTATATATCGGCCTTCAGGGACAACCTTGAGGCACGCCTGCTGCAATGCATGGCTGACGCTGGCGCGTTGCAGAAGACGGGCAGGAAGGGGAAGCAGCCGTCCACGTCGGTGGGCGGAGGTGGCCGTCTCGCGCTAGCCACCTCGGTCTTCGTCCTCTCACAAAGACACAATGGGAACAAGTGGTTCTTCGGAATCAACGAGGTCGTCGAGTGCCTCGCTTGCAATGGAAGGCCCCTCGACAGGTACGACGTGGCGTTCTGGGTAGCATTGTGCGAGACACAGGGACGGGAGATTGATCACTGCACCTTGAGTTATAATGTGCTTTGCTCCATGATAGTCAAGTATCTGATCTCGAGAGCGGGTCTCGATCCGGAGACAGTGCGGGCGGAGGACTTGGACCGGTTGGATAGGCGCTTTCTCTGCGAGCGATGCCCATTCACAGCCCGGGGACCATCTCTGGGCACCGTGCCGGCGAGCGACTTCGCATGCTGCTGGCGGTTCGCCGTAAGTCCACTGTTCGCTCTGAGCGTACCATCTTTCCTGCGTACTAAAGTCGTTTGTTTCCGCCGATCTCTGTCGGAACGATACTACAGGTCTTGCATGATTTGTCGGCTCACAGTGATGCGTTGCAATACGACGGGCCACAGGCAAGTTGAAGTGTATTGCACGATGAAGAATACATCAATGCGATACGTCACCTCGAACAGGTCGATACGACCACCACCACGTTCCACCGTGTGTGGAGCTGCAATCACTGCACTACACACCTGAACGATTGGCGGGACTACCAAAGTGTCCTAGAACACGTGCAGCAGACGTGAGTCTGCATACTTGGATATCGTCGAGACCCCCGTGCACTAATGGCCGTGGTGTATGAAGCCACGACGTGGTCGAGCCTAAAGAGTGTGTCGACTTCTTCCACGCATATCCATCTCTCCGTCCTCGTGCTATGACCAAATCCCTCGCGCGGTGCCTCAAGCTTACGGGGTAAGGCGACGGATGTCGCCGAGATGCTTAGAGGAGTCGTGTACATGTCAACAAGATCATTCCGAGAACTTCAACCTGATGGTCGTCTAATTTGTACAGCTTTAGTTGTATGTGACTGTATGTGTAGAGCAGATCATTATAAATCATGTCAGTGGGGAGGCCCAGGTATTATTGCAGTGACACGATGCGACTTTGCGGTGCCAATACTGTTCAAGTTATATCAGGAACTGACTTACTGTATTACAGTTCTGGATCGCGAGGCTTCGAACGAGTAGTACTGACAAGATTTCTATTTAATCACAGTCGTGGACGAACGCCATCTAACAGCGGAATACTGTCGGGCTCGTCGTCACGGGGATGCCCTCGGCAGCTGGGACTGCATACATTGGAATGGAAATAATCAAATCCTGATGAACTCGGAGACCACAGATATGTGATCTTGCGTGCATATGTGCCGGACCTTCCCTCACCAAGCTTCATAGTTCAGGCTGCGGACGTCTCCGAGTCCACCGTGGCTAAAAATTGTAACCTGTTGAGAATTCGATGAGACCTACTAGATTCCCATAGAGCACTTGCCCGTCACTTGTGCCGTTAAGCCCCCTTAAACTCGCGGTACATTCAAGTTGTAGAGCCCGACTTTCATGGGCAACGAGGGGTTGCTGCTTTCCTTTCCGGCTGTTGGGTACATTATGCCCGCCATGTTCCATGCAATGGGTTTGTCGCTTAATTCGAAGGTGAATGTTGACACAAGGACAGATAGAACGGTCTCTGCGATCATGGTCAGATCATCGATTCTACGCGAACCGTGCTGACACTTACTCATCTCCATTTCGGCGAATTTGAACCCGCTTGCGTAACGAAGTCTCAGAGTGAGCACAAAGTCAGGCAGTCGTACTCGGTACACTTACATGCAAGCCCTCTTCCCGCCGGCGAATGACATCCTATCCACATAGAGAGTCAGTGAAACAGCTTGAGCACGCCGGATATCCTGATAGACCCGTACAAGTGAGAGTAGACGCCAGGGACACGAGCATCCGCCACCTTAGTCGAAATTCCCGAGAGCCAACGCTCGGGCTTCCACTCGAGGGAGTCTTCGCCCCACAAGCTCTTGCTGACATTGCATCCGAGATACTCGAGAAGGATCTCCGAGCCTTTGGCTATAGGGATTTCACTTGTTTGGCGACCATCTGTCAAGGTGATCGGTTTGAATAGAGGAAGGACGGTGTCCTTCGTCGCCCTAAACGAGGTCATCTGTGGAGGTGTTCAATGATGAACTGATAGACATACACTCTGAATATGAAACTACCAGGGGGTGACTGACAGCGATACTGGACATCAGTAGTTCGAACAAGGAGCTGAAATCACGCACGGTACTCACAGCCTTAGCGTCTCCCGACAGACACTGTCCAAGATCGGGAGCTTGTTCAGCTCTTCATATGATACTTCATCGGCAGCATTGGCCTCAAGGAGCTCATGTCTCAGCTTCTGCTGCACATGGGGATGCTGGGCTAAGAGATGCAGGATGCGCGAGAGCGCAGTCGACGTCGTATCCGTCGCCGCAAAGAGGAGCGTGCTAAAGCAGAGACCGTTGTCAACGTACATGACGCCCGCATAGAAGAAGCCGGCAAACTTACGAAATCTGTCCGACAATCTCCTCTTCCGAAAGCTGATCCTTGACATCCGCTGCGGTGTTAGCGCGTACTTGATTGTTCGTCAAGAACTCTGATCGACGAGTAATAAAGTTTGGAAAGCTCACTGAGGCTGCTCAATATGTCCTTGCGTCCGTCTATTTGCTTCACAACCTCTGCATCCACCCCAACAACTCTGAGCTTCGTCTCCTGGTATATCGCACTCGATCTCTCGTGCATTGTATTGACAACCTCGGCCAATAGATTAACGGTAGATGCAGTGGGAAATAATCTCACTACTGCCCTGCGCAACCATCTGGGAACCAACCTCTTGGAAAGAGGTAGTACTAGCTTGACGAAAACCGATAGGCGAAACGCGAGCGGACTGTGAGCAGTGAGGTGCAGTCGGATTATGGTCCGCGGCGAGTCATGCATTTGGAGCCGTCAGCATTTGCGGAGTGACTAGTATGACTGTGAAACGTACACGATTGCTTTCAATGCTTCTCCGTATGGGTCTATCCTATCCTCCACCAGTGGGTCAAACGTGTACCCTAGACCGCCTTGACCAATGAGCTCCAAAGCCGTTCGTCCCATCCAATGCAGAACATCGAGTTCCCGTGGCCCGTCTTGTACACGATATCGGATTGCATCCCGTAACTGTCCAGGAAAGGTTAGGTCATAGTCTATGATACCTATGATACCAACGGTGGATGTCATCTTACCTTATGGACGATAGAGTAAAACAACGGTAGCATATGGCGCATGTGATTGATAGAGAAGACGGGATTCAGTATCTTGCGCTGCTTTGCGTGCTGTTGACCTGCATTGCAGTGAGTGGCCTCTTCGAAACGACCAACAAACATGTCATACCAAGTGTTGATAGAAGTCCAGGTCCAAAGTACAAAATATTGCCCCTACAATGAATTAGCCACACAAATCCGCACCAAAAATGTCACCTGTAAGAGACGACGTACGATATGAAATCATCAGTCTCCTGATATATGTGTTCTTCCTTGACCAAGATGTAGTGCAGAGCTTTAGGGTCTGCGACACACAATATAGGTTGCTGCGAGGCAAGATGCGAACGTTGATCAACATCGAAAACATCGGTAAGCAATAAATGGATTCACCCCGAGGAAGCCGTTGATCTTGGTGATAGGCCCGTAACTCGCCAGGTGTCGCTGAAAGTTCTCTCCATCACGAGCAAAAAATTGACTGAAATGGCCTGTAAATACGTGTCAACTGAATGGCATCACAGCTCTGAAGAGGCATAGGATCGCATACCAGTCCAGAAAGACTTCACCGGCGGCCCTGGGATCTTATGCAGAGTTGAGCCCGCAATGCGCATCCATAGATAAGTGACAAATGGCCACAGCGCGAGAGCTGCCAAGAGACAGGCTAGGGCCAGTGAAGTAAGTGCCATGATTATGCGCAGAATTCACGGCTATGTGGGGCCAAGGGGAGCAGTTGCCCCGCTGTATATGTATCCGCAAAAATCAACATCGAGGCGGAGTGATAGGACGGTTACAAAGCCTGACTGGCTAGCTGGTCACCGAGTCCGGGTTCCGCAATGCCTGCAGATTGCCCAATTCTGCATACTGAAGACAGAGACAGGGGCACGGAAAAGTCAAAGAACACTCCCATCATTGACGAAGGGAATCCAATGGCTTTTAGCTCACTTCAGGTGTCTTGCGCTCTGAGTCGCGGCCGTTCGATCGTATCAGCCCTCGCCCGTACTGAGCACCTGGTGTCTTATCAGGTGCCACGCATTAATAGCCACAGATAATCAGCGAGGAAGCGGTGTCTCGATACCCGTTTCAAAGGGATTCCGCGTGCCAGGCGATTGAATAGCGCCTTGTGGGTGCACTAAGGTTCAGCACCACACCAGTGACCATACCGCAGGGCCAATGCACACGCACCCTTATACGACTGGTCCCCACCCGTCAAAGAGGTCGTGTCTTGTGGTCTGCCTACGGGAGACTACGCATGCCCACACGCACATTATGATGGACGAATCTGTACTCTGTGAGACCAGACGGAAAGTCAGACGCCGCGAGAACGTGAAGGGAGCGCTCCAATAAACCACTTTTTTTTTTACCGACACTACCAAGAGCCGCCAGCACTGGCAAATACGAAGACGGCCCTCACAATCGCGACAGTGCAGTCTGTCGCATCAAAGTACAATGGTCAGTTATGTAGTCAATGGGCTGTAAACGTCGAACGCACCCATGTCCTGATCATTGACGGTTCTTGACGTGGGAAAACAGAGCAGGACGATGATGAACACCACCCGAGCGACCGCTTGAACGAGTCCTACAGGCATGTAACACGCACCGAGCGAGAAAGGGCCCGGGGTTAACTTGTGCCTCCCCGATGTCATTCGAAGGACTATGGGCGTCGCGTATGATATATACACACAAATGACCGGAGCCCTGGCGAATGATATTGTCAATATCTCAGCACTTGAAGACACAGGTGACCATGACAGAATTACCCAGCGAGCGAAGTTAGTGTGGTCGATGAGAACCGCGATCGACAGCTAGAACCATGACTAGCCAGCAGCGTTCACGGGTGTTTGCGCGTGTCGGTTTATCCAATTCCGCAATCGCGATACAGGAAGCGCATTTAAGTGTCTTGTGAAGGCAAAGATTACGCGTGATGCATCCACTTCCTGGGCGGCGCCACAAAGAAATTGGAGGGAACGTTTGAATCTAATTTGAACGTGCTACCATTGAAGTTTGGCATCGCGATAGCCTCACCTGGACAACACAAGTCATACATCAGATGACGAGCATCCATTGATAACATCCAGGTAGTACAACTGACCCATGGGCATTCGAGTGGATAGTTCCGTCGCCAGCAGGTCCGGGACAGATACGATGGCATACGAAGCTGCGATACAAAGAATCCATCCGAGCGATGCCAGAGTCGTAGTGTCTCGAACGCGATTCCGAAGAGAGAGAGGCTGCTTGCAACGGGGCGCTATGGACACTCCGCGATCTGCAGGGGAGTGGAACGGCCAGAGCCAATTTAAGAGTGCTCATGGCCGGCCTCGCGACAGACAACGGGGGTATCGCGCTTCACAGATGCGCAACACATCGTTTCGCTTGCGGTTGGGGGGAACATTCGAGTGGAAAGTGTGTCTTCAAGCAGGCGTAGGAGACGGTAGTCTCCGTTGCAGACCATAAAAGGCCACAAGCGTCTATAGGAGACGGACGCTGTACGTATGTAGACTGAAAACATTGTCTCAAATTAAATCTGACTAAGTATTGAGAGACGCACTTTTACTTAGAGCAGAGGTGTCTATGACCCTGGTCCCTGGCGTGTACGACAGATTGTAGAGTCTGTCCATGTCAACGACCGTCCACTGGCCATGGTCTACGTCCAGTGGCAATGCACTTCTAACGAGACCAGCGCACGCACTGTGAATTTGCCTGACCAGACCCACCGCACAGGACGTTCTCTACATGGTTCGTAACACAGCATCATATTGCAACAGACTGTAGCAACGCGGCTGGTAGACAGGTCATGACGTACACGTAGCAGACATCTGCATAGGGGAGTGATCTAGCATACAAGGAGATCCGTATTGTAAGTCGAGACAGAAGACAAGCTTAAGGGAACATGAAGGAGTGACGGACGAAATAACAGAGCCGAACGTACGAATTAGTCGAAGTGAGTAAGTGCACCCAAGGAGGCTCGCTCTAATCGACGGCGAACCATACAGGCCGCGCGCCGCGAAGTCGAAGGTTCCAGTCAGACACGAAAACGAATTGAGGGCGCCTCACGCAGTCAGGCCCAATCCTGCGAGCTTGCGCACTTCCCTGGTCTCGCGCTCGACACTGAGGAAGTACTCGAGCGCCTTCCTTGCCTTGTGTTCGACGTCCTCCGCGCCTTGAACCTCCCTGTTCTTCTCGTCCATCGCCGTGCGGAAACGCTCCTTCAAGTCCCACGACGCCAGCCGAAGCACTTTGCGTGTCTCTCGGCTCACTCGAAGCCCGTGTAGTTCAACGAACGTGCCCTCTGCACCCCGCTCCTCAGCCTCCTTCGCCAGCGTCGTCTTGATCCGCCTGCCAATAGTCCGAGGGATCGTGCTCGGGAGCTCGAGGATAAAGTACACCGCCGCCCCGATGGTGACAGCACCGAGAATGGGCGCCGCCCACTTGCGCGCGTTCTCGTTTTCGAACAGCGCGCCAATGCGAACGAAGCCCTCGATGATCCCGCGTGCGCCAATTGCCTGCCCGCCGACCATAGTAACCGCGCCGATGCCGACTGAGGCGACACTGAGGGCAGTCATTGGGCTCTCCTCTTCGTCCTCGGCCTTCTTGTCGCCGAACGTGACCCAGAACTGGTGGTGCACGTCAAACAGATCGAAGAAGCTCGTCTCCAGCATGTCCGAGCGCTGTGAGAGCCCGATACCCAGGCCAAGCATGCCGCCTGCGACGACGGCGCCACTCGACACGGTCCGGCTCTTCCTCCGCGCGTTCTTATCAGCGCGCACAGAGAACATCGCTTCGGGCATGAACACACGCCGTGGCCGTTCGATGCCCTCGGGCAGGTGCTCGTCGCCCATACGCGAGATCTTGTTGACCGAGTTCGACGTCGTGACGCGAGCCTCGTCCTCGGCCAGCTTGACAGCCATGTCCAAGCTCGCGAGCAGAGCTTGCTTGACGTCCCGAGCGTAGTCCCAGATATTGAGCAGACCAGGGTAAGTCGGCATCTTGAGCGACGCGAGGTCGACGCCGAGCTTGCCTTGGCTAACGCGGTCGAGAGCAGTCGAGAGCAGCTCTTTGGTTCGGCTACGCGTTGCCGACGCGCCTTCCTCCTCAACAGACTCGAGGCTGTCCTCCAGGTTCTGACGGCCGTTCTTCATCTTCTCAAGGACGGGGCGCGACCTGTCGAGGTCCTCGCGAGCGCGCTTGAGCTCGGAGTCGGCAACGATGGCGTTGGCACCGATGAGCAAGCCGACATCAGAAAGGACGTGGTGGAGGTATGTCGACGCAGGCGCAAGCTTGGACTTTGTGCGCTTGACGAGGACGAACGAGCGGAGCGACGACTCGAGGTTGTCAAAGTCTGGAGTGCCGTTTTCTATGGCCGATGCCGAGTCGACGAAGTGCACGAGGTCCTCGGCGTCGTCGTACGTCGCTGGGCTGAGCTCTTTGATCTGCTGGAGCACAAGCCTCTTGCACTTGGCCTTGTCGCGGATGTGGTCGTACTTGTTCACGACAATGAAAACGTACGCCTTCTCCTTGCTAGCCGTCGTCAGGAACTCCTTCGCCGACAGCGTGAAGTGGTTCTCCGCCGAGACGACGAAGACGACGACGTCAATCTCCTCCTGGCGAGTGAACACACCCGTCGTCTTGACGAGGTCGCGGTTGAGGCCGGGGGCATCGATCAACGAGATATCGACGATGCCATTGCTCAGCAGCGAACTGGCCGGATCACGCGAGTCGGACAGGTAGATCTTGAGCACCTGCGATTCGTTTTCGTTCTCGGACACAAATGACTCCAGATCCGAAAGAGCGGCCCGTGTAAACGTCGACTCGTCCTCCCTGCTGTATGATACGCCGTCCTTGAGGATGTGCACTTCCTCCTTGCCGTCGTTCTCCGACACAGCGTCATGTACTTCGCAGAACGCCGTAGTGCATGGCTGCTGGTCAACCGGCATGACCTCGCGACGCAACAACGCGTTCACGAACGTCGACTTGCCAGCATTGAGGTCGCCAGTAACGAGTACCTTTGACGAGGTGTCCTCCACACGCAGACGGAGCCTGTCGATGTGAGTGACAGCATTGCTAATCCGTTCGTCCAAAAGATTGGCAATGGAAGACTTCTCCAGCTGCGAGACGAGAGCCGCTGGCGAGCTTGTCGACCCGTGTGCGCCCAGCTTAAGGTCGAGGCGGATGACATGGAAGTCGGCCGAATCTGGAGAAGGGATAAGACCCTCCGCCTCCTCTTGCGGTGCGACCTCTGGCTCCTCCTCGGCGTCTGCAATGGACGCCAAGGTCATGGAACGGGCCATGCCTGCACGAGTCGGGTTGACAACGACCTCCGCCTGGAAGTTTGGATCATCTGGGAAGGAAAGCGAACGGCGCATGCCCTTGCGTCTCTTTGGGGATGCGGGTTGCTCCGCATTCTCCTCGGGCTGCTCCTGCAATTGAGGGTACCTGACAACCCACGATGTCTTATTGAAATCGCGAAGGCCGCCAAGCAGTGATTTTGCTGAGTCAATGGCGTTCAGAAGCCTGCAAGGATGTCAGTGAATAGCTCAGAAACGGACATGTAGACATGTAGGACCGCGAGGTCTACTTGTCATTGCGGTCGGATCATTGGGCACTCGAGACCATTCGCATGCGTGCCCTGCGCAGAGCGAGGAAGGGACTGAGCCTGTCATATCAAAACATAACCTTTCCGACGATGTGGCACTGGGACCACCCTGTCCTGGATCAATCTTCCTCGCCCCTGCTGGTGAAGCCTATGCCCACTTCTCCGCACATCTCTTGACGGGTTGAGTCACTGATGAGAATGCTCACCTCTCTTTAGCCCCAATGTACGCCTCCTGCATATCTTCGGCAACGCGAGGCACATCGGCGCTCTCTTCTGAAGCCTGAGGGCTTTGCTGCTTGCGCGAAGCTTGGGGCAAGTAAGACACAGACATGCTAGTGAATATCCCACAAAAGTGGATAGCTCTTCAGGAGGTTGTGTTCGCCGTCACTGTCAGTGTCGTCGTCGTCGTCGCCGTGTGAGTAGGTGGTGGTGGTTATGGAGAATGATGATGTGATACTCCGGGTTCGAGGTTGAGCCTGTGAAATGGGTTGTGTCGGAGTCTGAAAAATTACATATTCTTGGGGTAAAGGCAAGAGTGCTTGAGTTATCGGAGCTTCAAATATTAGTCAATCGAGCTTTGAAAACACATCCGAGTTCCCCCGGGTTTCCGCTTTTGGCAGCCGTCGTCTTTTCCGGTGTCCACTCAAGTACTGGATACTACTGACAGTGGAGGAAGTAGAACCTGAGTAGAACTGAGGGTGACCAGAGCTGCGGTTGGATATTACAAGCCGGTGGTACGCCCATGACTGGTAATGCACCCCTACGTCGTTGAATTCCGAAGGTCGACACGGAGATAGCCATTAGCACACTCCAGGCACATACTTATGCACTTACTGAACGCCGCCATGGACTGCATCCGGCGCACTTATATTGGGCGACTTGCTCTCATCCTATTACTCTTCCGCGATCAATATGGCTGAAGATGCTCCTATCGTTCCAGCGATGAAGAGGACTGACAGCACGTTCGAGGAAATACCCATCATGTGAGTCTCAGCCGTGAGCTTGTGAAACAGGAAAACACGGATACTTACGAGTTTGTATGAGATCACAGCGATCTTCAGAACATACAAAACACAGATCCCGCCGTCCGACGCGCTCTGGCTGACGAAGTCCGAGACGCTTGCATCAATGTCGGGTTCTTCTACGGTATGTGCATATTCGAAGTCATACACTCGTTCACCATACAGAATACTCCACCAGTGAAGAACCACACCATTCCCCAATCCACGATTCACGACGCCGTGTCCGCCGGCAAGCGCTTCTTCTCCCTCCCGCTCGACACCAAGGCAACGCTGGACATCCACAAAACCGGGAACTTCAAGGGCTACACCGCGCTGCTCGGCGAGAACACGAACCCCGAAAACCGCGGAGATTTGCACGAAGGCTTCGACCTCGGCTGGGAGGAGTTCTCCGGCGAGGGTCGTACGGCAGAGGAAGACGGGGTCATGGGCGGCGGGAACGTCTGGCCGAAGGGTCTACCTGGATTCAGAGAGGCTTCTCTCGAGTATTAGTGAGTGTCTGATCTTTGTCTGCGGAGCACTTAGTCTTATGGTGGTTGTACAGCCACGCTGCTGTGAACTTGGGCAAGATGCTCTTCCCCTGTTCGCCCTTGCGCTGAACCTTCCGGAGACTTTCTTCGACGACAAGGTCTCCATGAAACTTGTATCATACCGAGATGTGGCACTCACGGAATGCATAGACAACAAAACCCGCAGCGATCATGCGCCTGCTCTACTATCCGCCACAGACCGGTGCAGTGGATGCCCGTGTAGAGGGTATCGGGGCGCATACCGAGTAAGAACATTCAGAACCTATGTCTGAGACGGATTACTAACGGGTATTGCACAGTTATGAGGTTACAACTCCTTACTTCCTACTAGGACAAGTCGATATTGATGGGCTCTCAGTGCTTCACGATCCTCTGGCAAGATAAAGTTCAGGCCCTGCAAGTGCTCAATGCTGCGGGAAGGTGGATTGATGCTGTCCCAATTCCTGGGACGCTCGTTATCAAGTGTGTTCATATTACTTGATCGCTGTATTGTGAATTGACATGCCCTCGCAGCATTGGGGACCAGTTCGCTCGTTGGTCCAGTGCGTTTTGTGTCCAAATTCGACAGATGAACATATTGACACTCTGAGACATGTAGACGACGTATTCAAGTCGACCGTCCACCGTGCTGTCAACCGGTCCGGCGTCGAGCGATACTCCATCCCGCTCTTCTTCGGCAGCGACTACAATGTTAGACTCGAGGTAAGCGTTCGTTGCTCCTAAGGGTGCCTGAGGTACTGATGGTTGGCGACCGCTTCAGCCGTTCCGGGATGTGTTACGGAAGACAACCCAGCGAAGTACGAGGTAGTCACGGCGGGCGATTATGTGAAGTCGAGGTTAGAGGCGACGTACAAAAACCACTAGACATTGAAGGGGAGTCATGTCGGAATTTGTACGTACATGGGGTTCACCGTTCGCAGTCATTTTCGA
>NW_025955422.1:0-28820 GCF_022376445.1 Fomitopsis serialis | reverse complement strand
TTATTACCAGGTAGAATTGAGGCGGTAGCTTCGAGGCGTTCATATTCCATCGGTAAGACTGTTTGAAGCTAGAACAATGTGGCTTAGGCACTCTCATCATGAGAATCACTGACGTGTATGCTCACCTTTTCATCTATCCAACTGAAGACGTCTGCAAATATATTCTTGAGGGACTGGTAAATTGCCTGGTGGTCTTCCATGTCCTTAGACACGTACGGTACGAATTGACCATGATTCGTACGCATACAACCCGCTCTGCTCAGCAAGGCAGGAGGTATGTCCGCAGGCGCAGAATGACCCTGCAGTGAACTCTGTGATGAGCACAACACGACGACTGGATATAAATTTAATGTACGCACCGATGTACAGTGACGATTGTACCACGAAAAATGGATCGCCTCGAACGTTCTCTCTCCATTCGCAGAGTTTGAGTCGATTGGCTTGAATGGGTCCGAATCGAAGCAGGCGACAAGTCCATCCATCAAGTTCCGCTTCATGGCGTCCGGCATTGAAGTGCAGATACTCGCGATCAATCCATTATCCCGCCCTCGTATATTAAGAGCATCCCTGCAATGGGGATGCACATTTGTACACAGAATGAATGAGACTAACAATGCTCACGATATGAGGTTCATGGGAACACGAACAAATGCATCTTGGCTAATTCTCTCCCCATCCTTGTACGTTCCTGAAGCTTTATTGAATGTACATGAATCAGTTGATGTCGGTGGAATAACATTCGACACTCTACCTGAGACTGAAGGTCTTCAATACTGACGGGCACGATTGCTTTACGAGCCCATGAACGAGCTGTCTCTGTCCAGGCAATGTTTTGGGCTTTGTCACGAGGAGCCGGGTATCGTAGGTTGTTCTTCTTTTCAGGGTCATAAGACGTGATGATGACAGGGATAGGCGGCGTCGGCACCGTCGCTTCGAAAGTTGACTGAGGCGAAGAATGAGGCAACCAGTGCGGCGATGATAGCGGTGACGATAGCTGCGACGATAGCGGTGACGATAGCTGCGACGATAGCTGCGACAATGTCATTACTGGGGTCAATGGTGATAGAGATAGAGGATTCAGGGACTGTGATAGTGGCGACAGTCGAGATGGTTGCTGAATAGGAGAGGCAGCTCGCAAAACGCCTTGGCCATACGACTGCCACACGCTCTTCAGCCTCGGAACAAGGCTGAACGTGCTGCAAAAGCCAGTGAATACATTGAACTTGCAAGTGCAGACGGCACATACTTGGATTTGAGACCATCAAAATATGCGTCATTCTCCTCAAGACTTCCTATTCTGACGGTGGATACAGGGAAAAGGTCGTCCAGCATGGTTGGATAGTGCCTGTGCAAGTTAGATATGGAAGGGATGATGATCTCCTTCACTAGATGTCCCGCTCGCGAGTCTGCATTGCAGATGAGCTGGTACCGAATGATTAACAGAACGTAAACATACCATCAGGCCATCGCAGCATATTGCCTATTTCCTGGGCTGAATGGCCATCCACCGCTCCTAAAGGAACTCTGAGGTTCTGCACGGCGATCAGGATGAGCATGTACACTGAGCCTGGTCGATGTTGTTGAGCATGTGTCCAAAATGACAGCGCTGCATAGCTTACCTCCTCCCGCCGCAAAGGCAAACTTGCTGCCTTGAGAAATCCAATCTAGGAATGTTCTCTTGGCAACCCTGGTCGTTGTTTGCAGCTCGGTGCGCCAAATGTCAGTGTTTGTGAGGTCCGGATCAGCTCGTCGCAAGCTTGCGAAAATGGCAATAATTCGAACGTAAGTGCGTCATTCACTGAGATTAGTAGGCCTGTACCCACTCGCTACATCTGACTGCCAGCTGTATGAGCCTCATCATCACGACGATATCAGAGGTTGCCTTGTCTTTGAATGCGAGAGTGCATCGTTGCGCAAGTGTTTTCAATGACTCGTCACCGGCGAAACGAGGAACATTGGCGTTTGTACTGCTAATGCCGTGTTGCATGGACTCGCAACAGTCCACAATCGCTTGCTCCGTCAAGTTGCTTGTGAGGTTCGTGAAGAATTTGTGAACGGTGGCCTTCGAAGACTGTGACGGTGCTGCTTGCTGATCGGATTCCCATACCAGAGATGGTGCGGCGCCCTGAAGACAAAAAGGAACCCCTCCACGCCAGCATGGCGAGCGGGAACGCCTGCGCAGGACGTTACGCCGCTGAGAAGATCGCCCGGCAGGATTTCCCTCTTCACGCGCATACGGTGTCTTTCGTTGGCATGACCGCGTCTGCCTGGTTGGCCCCACCGTGCCCTGGCCTAAGGTATCGCTGGTCTGAGAGGACATTTGTTGAACTACTTGTGTTCAATAGAGGACTAACGATACAGAAATCACAGAGCTTACCAGCCTCGTTGTCTGCATTGTTTTCCGGCAACACTTGATTCCGCAGACGTCGAGTTTCTGAACGTGTCTGGCGTTGATCTGCAACTGCCGATGTTCCAGTGTCCACTGCACAATAAGAATATTGATCAGTGATGCTCTTCGAAAAGCAATTATGTCTGTACCTGTCTGAACCGAAGTGGGAACATTTGCAACGTCTTGTAATCGATCCAGTAAGTTCTTCAGAACTTGATTTAGGTTGGGAGTGTTGTTGAGCAGCTGGACTAAACAACACTGCTCAATGGCATTGATGGAATGATTGACAGCGTTCGAACCAGCCATATTGCGTTTAGAGGTGAGCAGAGCAAACTTGAGACGCAGTGATACCAGAGAGCATGAGACCGACTTCATGAGACGCCCAACAAGTCTAGCCCATGTCTGTTCTGCGTGGAGGCTGTGATTCAATCCAACACGACTCGGATCTGATGCATAGCAGTATAAATGTATATACATTCGAGAAACGACGCTGCTGGTATACGGACACGAAAACATGGACACGAAAACGATAGCGATGATAGCGAAATAGCGATGCGAAATAGCGATGCGAGATGCGAAATAGTGATGCGATGGACAAACGGTGATGTATGATTACCTTGGCCTCTGCCGAGCCTCACTCCTCAGCGTACGTCCAGTTGCGAGGGCGTACTCATTAGCATCCGCCATGCCACGCGGCTGCTCAAACGAGCTCTTCGCAGAGCTGCCACTGCCGCTGGGCTCAGAGCTCGACAACTCCTCCTCCGGGAAGTCTTCAACTTTCAATCGGGGAGGCTGCCGCGGCTTTGGAGGCGGCGGCGGCGACGGCGTGTTGAAGCGCTGCCTCTTCCTGAAGTCCGCGAGGGCTTGCTCATCCCCGTCAGCCACATCGTCGTCGAGCACGCGCTTGAGGGTCTCCATGACCCGCCGATACTGCGAACGCTCCTCTGCGTCGTTGAGCGTGGCCGCATTGTTGGTCTCCACGCGGTAGGTGTGCCTGCTCCAATCATCTTGAGCTTTCTGTCGCACGCCGACCTGGATGTCTCGAATAAACGACGGGATGGGATCAGGAATCGGTGGATCATCGAAGGTGAGGTCGTCCGCAACGTCGGATTCTTTCAGCTCATTCAAAACGCTCTTGTCCCGCGTCTGTTCTGCCTCCATAAGGATGGCTAGAACTCGCTGGTTGTGCGCGACTGCGCGAATTCTGATGATGGCCTCTCGGTACCTGCGTAGCGCATGATCGTGGGCTATGAACGCCTCTGAACCCGCTTCGTAATGATGCTGGATGGGCTGCTAAAGCTTCAGTGACGATTGTACAAGAGGGAATGACCGACACTCACCACGCCGTACTTCCATACTACCCAATCTCTCGCGTTGTGGTACTCTTTCAGACATCGCGCCACGTCCTCACGTTCCTCCGGTAAGAACATAAACCACTGTGCCTTTACCCTCTTGATGAGCACTCGGTCCCCGCGCTTCCAGCCGGTGGATATGACGTCGTTCGCCGCGCCGCCCCCCTTGATGAATCCGCCAGAGTCGGGGGCCGCATGTTCAGCGTCGGGCTCTATGAAGTCTTCGGTGTCGATGTTAATGCCGGTGAATAGGAGGGGGATCGGTCGATCGCTAACGCCCATGGAGACACCCATCTGCAGAGCATGTCAAGGATGCAATATTGAACGAAGTTGATTAGCTACGTACCTGGCCCACCATGTCATCGACACTCTGGGTGAACGATGTCTCCGTGACACCCGTGTCCCGCGCGACGTAGATCAGATCGCCGTCTGGAAGGCGCCGAGTGGTGGATATCGAAAGCACCGAGTCGGGCGTATGCCCTATGTTGTCGGTTATGAGTCCTCGAGCCCCGTCTATCGATATAGCTTGATGCTGTTTGACTTGGACCGATTCGGTGTAGCGGTTCACCATCGAGTCGTTCACAATTTGGTGCAAACTCGTGGGAGAATAAATGTCGAGCGTAGCCATGACCGGATCGTAAAAGAACCTAATGAAAGGTCAATATGAGCATGGTGAGAATACAACGAAGCTTACGAAAGGGAGTGTACAATATACGTGTGTTGTTCGAGGTACGTCTTCGTTTCTTGCCAGTCTTGCTCTGTTATGTGGTGGCGGCGGATGTGACGGTCGTAGATGAGCGGGAAGTCAATTGAGTCCAACAAATCACCGAAGATTTTATCGGCGAGGTCCCACAACCGAACGGAGTCGCGCTGATCTTGTATGTCCTTGTAGCGCGGTTCAAGCACTGGGGAGGAGAGCGTGGCACCGCTCGCAGAGGCCCCGCTCGCAGAGGAGGGCGGTGAGGAGGGGAAAGGAGCGACTGCAATATGGGTGGGGTGGGTGAGGCTATCGATTAGGAGATGCAGTAGGGACTTACCTTGCGTATACGTATCCGTATCCGTATCTCCTTGCCAGATGTCTTGGTCGAAGAGGGTAGGCAGATCCTTTGAGTGTTGGCTGGCAGGGTGGGCGTAGTCAATGAAGTGACTGTCGTCTGAACTGGAGTCCACACTGCCAGTGGCAATGTGGGGACGACGACCGTGAATGTAGCGTATCGAGGGCATGTTAGAGGCAATCGCGAGAGTGAGGAGAGCCGACTGACAGAAAGAAGTCGTTATGTAAAGTGCAATCCGGAGCATAGCGGAGCATAGCCTATCTTTTCATGTGCGCCACCAGAATTCGGCCACCAACTGAGGCCGACAGTCCCCAGTCAATCACAGAATGCACATGTGAGATAGAACGCGGGCACTGTTCGAATTCCTATGCACAGAAGGTCATGAAGAACGAACGCAGGTCATGCAACGATGACCCGGAGTTATCTCAATTCACAGACTCACCACAAAATCATTGGCACAGTGCAATATTAATGCGACGGCCGGTACTATCCTTATCTCATCCGCATGGCTCACGCGCAATTGTCACCTGTCTCTGCGACGAACCAAAGTCCAGGCAGGTCAGTGAATGCGCTCAAGAATCACATCATCTGTCCTCTGACGCATGACGCACAGTGAACCGACCCTCAAGAATAATTCTGTCTGCAGAGAACATGATCGCCGCGCTCATTTTCCTTTCTGGGATGAGTGCGGCCTCACCGCACTCATTCCAATAAGGAATGCGATCAGAGGCCAAAAAACTGGTATGTGTTCTGGGTGTTGTTATGTGAGGTAGGGCGCGGTAGGTTGGAAAAGATCTCTGTGTACTTACGTCCAGAAAGTCGATGTATAGGATGCAGGGCAAGCCAATTGAATGGGCATTGAACGGCATGCAGACGCTGAGGCGCCGTTCTTCTAACATTCTAGAGATCATACCACACCCGGAATTGAGGTGGTGAGTGGAACAACGGTGAGGGCAGTCAATCTAAACGCACCAGAACATCGAGTCTTGAATTCAATGGTCTCCAGAGATGCGTTCACAGTTGCAGAGACAAAGCAAGAATGTCAAGAAATGGAGTGCTTGGAAGCAAGTATGTGTGACCCTGAGCAAGACGTAAGATGCATGTGCGCCCTGGCGTTCGTGGCGTTTCTGGCGTCTGAACGCCGCAATTCTGCTGGACTCTTTCGAACGCAATTATCACGCTAAGTACCAGGTCATTGCGAGCGCATGTGAGCAGTTGTTTGATCTGATATTGTGTCATTACGATCTCACTGAAGTCGTACCAGGCCTGTAGGTCATGAGCAAGAGACAGGGCAAGAGACCGCGCATGAAGAAGAGACCTCGCAGCTTAGAGGACCTCTTCACTCAGACATGCGAGGCGTGCTATGAGTATTTCGACACGACGCAAGGCCTCACTGCCCACCAATCGACAAGCCGCAAGTGCGCGTGGTATAAGAAGGGGAAACTACGCCAAATATTCAATGAATCTGACGACTCTAGCAGTGAGGATGAGGTGCGCCGCGTAGAACGCAAAAAAAAGGATGTGCAACAGTAAAGACGAGTCATCGTCGTAGGTGTGTACATACTGTACATGTTGTCATAGTCCTCTCACCGACCTTATGAAGGTGTTCTCGAACGCCTGATCCTTCTCAACAGCCTATTCCAGTGGCAAGCACGTCACAAATAGACGGCGAGGGCGAGAGCGCGGCGAGGCGAGGACGAGGACGAGGACGTACGTGAAAGCGAGGCACCAGGACCATCGCTCAGCCCAGATGCTGTGTTTGAGCAGCAAGATCTGAGCGAGAGCGAGAGCGAGGACGACGACGTGGACGACGACGTGGACGACGAAGAGCAAGACCTTATCTTCGTCCCTGTGGCCGGTCCAAGTCGTCCTGCAACAGCAGCATCCACGTCTGCCGCGGCGGCGGCACGACGTACAGCTATTGCGCTCGATGACGATGAAGACACTCGGGTTGAGGTCGTAGATGAGAAGGCAGGAACGGTGAGGGGAGAGGGGCGGACCTTTCAAGAGGCATGGCGCCACCATTTTTCCAAAAGGAAAGGGACAGATGGGCTCAGTGAAGCGGGTGAGTTATGTATGCATCTGTGCTGCAAATACATGTCTGACGCATTGCTTACACAGATGCAACCCAATCTGATAGCTCCCTATGGGAACCATTCGAATCTGAAACTGACTGGGAGGTCGCGTCATGGTGCATCAAGGAGGGTGTCAGTCAGGGTGCTATCGATAGATTTCTCGAGATACCTCAGGTGAATTTGTCGACTTCTGTGAGCACGACTTGAGAGTCTGATGGTATATACAGGTCAGAGAGAAACTGGGGCTATCGTACCATAACACGAGAGCTCTCTTACAAAAAGTCGACTCCATACCAGAGCGTGCGCGATGGAAGGAACGTTGGCTATCTTTCAAGGATCGCCCTGGCGAACGCCACCTCCTGCAGTTCCGTGACATTATTGAAGCCATCAAGGCTTTGCTGGGCAACCCAGCTCACGCCGACCAAATCATTTATAGACCAAGCTGGATTTTCTCTGACGCGTCGAAGAAGAATCGAATCTATTCGGAAATGTGGACAGGGAAGTGGTGGCACGCCGTACAGGTGAGTATTGTATTGATTATTCAAAGGCTATGACTCACGTAGCCTTGAGCGCAGAGTCTCCTACCTACTGGCGCAGCATTGGCCCCTGTCATCATCTCGACAGATAAGACTCAGCTCACACAATTCTCAGGCAACAAATCGGCTTACCCAGTGTATATGACCCTCGGCAACATTCCGAAGGCGCTGCGACGTAAGCCATCGGAACACGCCTGCATACTGATTGGGTACTTGTCAGTAGACAAGGTGGATGCTGCAGGGCTCACCGAGCGCAAGCAGCGTGCTTTGATGCAGCAACTTTTCCACAGCTCAGTCAAGATGATCCTGAAGCCGTTGGTCGAGGCAGGGAAGACAGGAATCGATGTCACCGGAGGCGATGGAAAGGTCCGCCGCATACACCGGTTCTCGCATCGTACGTCGCAGACTACCCGGAACAGTGTTTGGTCACTTGTGCCAAGTACGGGACCTGCGCCGTCTGTCAATGCCCTGAATCTGGCCTTGGAGAACCCACACCAAGGACTCCACGACGCCAGATCTGGACTCTCGACGTGTTATGCAAGGCGAAGGCGAAAGGCGCGAAGGGATCGACACCGTTCTTCAATGCGTGTAAGGACTTCAATGTCTCCGGCTATGTCGTCGAGCCGTTTTGGAAAGACCTACCGTTTACCGACATCCACATGTGTATCACCCCCGACGTCCTCCACCAGCTCTACCAGGGCGTCTTCAAGCACGTCGTCGAATGGTGCAGTGAACTCATGGACGAGAAGGAACTCGACGCACGCATACGATGTCTTCCACCCGCATACGGAACGCGACACTTCAAGAACGGAATTTCCGCCCTCTCACAGGTGTCCGGAAGCGAGCGCAAAGACATGGCTCGCATCCTTCTGGGGTGCCTCATAGGTCGAGTCCCTAACGCCGTTATTTGCACCTTCCGTGCACTCCTCGATTTCATCTACTTAGCGCAGTATCCGACGCACGACGAGACGACCCTATCGTACATGGACAACGCATTGAAGACCTACCATAAGCACAAATCCATCTTGAAGACCCTCGGCATCCGTGAGCACCTCGACATCCCCAAATTCCATTCCCTTCATCATTACATCGAGTCCATTCGAAATCTCGGTACTACAGACAACTATAATACGGAAATGTTCGAACGCTTACACATCGACTGTGCGAAGAAGGCGTGGCGAGCATCCAACCATCGTAACGCACGCCCTCAGATGGTCAAGTGGCTCGAACGCCAGGAGAAAGTAGCGATGTTCGAGACTCTGCGCCAGAGGCTTCGAGAGGACTCTCGCAACACTGACGACTCTCGCGTCCCTCCAGAAGTCCACCCGCACCGTCCCAGGACCGGACTCATGTTGCCCAAGCATCCGTCGGTAGTCCAGCAACCAATTCAATTGATTGCAGACAGACATCAGGCTCGCGGGTTCACCAAAGCCCTGTCCCAATACGTATACTCTCTCAAACTCGGCCGTCGACTTACACAAACGGAGCTTGACAGGGCCAGCACATACCTACCGCTCTCTCGTTTGGACGTGTACCACAATTTCAAGTTCACAACGATTCCGCTTACCGACACTCAGCCTGAACGAGACGTTGTCAAAGCCAAACCGGCTTGTGGACAAGATGCGGCGAGATTCGACACTGTCATAGTTTTACAGGGCGACAATGCGGAGGCAACTGGACTTCAAGGTGAGTTCAAAGTACATATTTGTGCTTACACTACGTATGCTTACGCACAAAATTCTAGGTACAAGGATAGGGAGGGTCAAGGTGATCTTCCGCCTACCTCAGAAGATACGTAGGCATGGGATGATGGAGGAGATGCCAGCACCAGAGGAATGGGCCCACGAAGGTCCTTTGGCATATGTGGAGTGGTATGCTAAGCTGCCTGGCTCAGCCGACCCCGTACACATGATGTACGACGTCCAGAAGATGCCATTGAGAGTCGATGGGACTGCGCCCGGGGAGATAGTGCCATTGAGACTAATTCGTCAATCATGTCAGTTAATCCCCAAGTTTCCTAAGCCCACATCAGTAGATTTACCTGCATCATTACCACAAGACTGGACGTCGGATACCATTCTGGACAAGGCTAACAGGTTTCTTCTAAACAACTGGTGTACTAAATACTCATACCAGACGTTATGGTAGATGTACAGCGCTACTACTAGTTCATAATGCAGCGACTGTCGAGCTTCACACAATGATATGTACATCGTTTCATCATCATCCATTGACCTAACCTACTATACATACAAGTGATGTCCTTAAATCAATATACGACTACTGTACGTAGAGCTCGAGCGAGCTACGTCGAGCTACGTCCCGGAGCACGGATGTGGCATGTTCACGAGCATCGGCGTGCACCGCGCATTCATGAACACGGCGCGCACCGCGCACGACGCACTCAGAGCCAATGGCCGCACTAGCAACGATAGGCTTGGGACGTGGCGGCCATGCAGCGCTGCATGTCCGCCGCGTCGCAAGTTGTAGGCGTATGCGTGGCTAGCGAATGCGTCAATATGCCGAACTCAGAGCCAATGGCCGCACTAGCAACGATAGGCTTGGGACGTGGCGGCCATGCAGCGCTGCATGGCCGCCGCGGCGCAAGTTGTAGGCGTATGCGTGGCCTAGCGAATTCCCTGTTCGTCAATATGCCCTGCGGACGTGGGCGTTAGCTGGAACGAACGGTGGTAACAGTGGTGAGGCAGTATGTCCATCAAGGACGTACCTTTGTTTCACAGCATCGATGCTCACTTTCCATATTCGAATCGCTCCCTTCCTCCCCCCGTCCCATCATATTTCTCTTGAATCCTTCTCACTCTCTCGATATTGGCTGGCCGCCCGGCGCCGGACTTGCATGCACATCATGCCAGTCCGAGGCCACGCAGTCGGGTTACGTTTCGCCAGAGCCGCAAAATTCTCGGTGAAGTTGTCAGAGAGCAGAAGAGGACCTCCCGGGAGAGGAAACGCACCGCGGGAGCGAACATGAGGGCCAAGGTGGAGGTAAAGATGTGGTCTTGTACCACTCTCAGCGTATGCAGGTAGGTCTGCTACTGGCGGGTCAGCTAGCCAGTCCCGCCTCTGTTCTCACGTGCCTGTTGGGACGATACAAATCAGTACACGTTCACTGAATGAGCCAGTTGACAATGAATTCGGCTGGACGGGCAACAATGCGGGCACACGGGAGAAGGGAAGAAGGCTAAGTGGGTGGGCGAAGGAGCTAGCGGACATGAGAGCTTTGGGCGTAGAGGCGAGAAATACTAACTATACCTGCAAGGGAGCACCGAATCAACATGCGAGAAAGCGGATGGGCGGGAAGCAAGCAAGCGGTGACCGTGGTATGCAGCGCGAATGCAAGTAAGTCATAAACGCCCGCCGCACACTTATGACTTTCCCGATCGGCGCTCACCGAACGCATCTCACAACACTCACATTGTCTCTGTGAGGATGAGTCTGACTTCCCTCACGTATCTGGGGCGGGACGCATCTCGGCGGCGCAAACTCGACAATCACGCGTGCAGGTTCAACACTTACCGAATTGCAAGACCCTTAAACACGATAGGCACGGAACAAGGACGCGAGGAGGCAGGCCATGGCAAGGGGAAGGCGAGGCGAACATAAGGGAACATAGTTCACAGGTACGTAGTTGCTGGATATATGTACTGACCTCATTTTCGTCAGTGCACTGCGATCAGACGTATCTCTCGGTCTAAATAGTGCGTTTGGCTGGGCTACGCTACCAGTCGCATGCTCTTGCACCCGATTGCATGTCCACTCGTCTACGCACCCATATCCGCATGCACTTGCTCGCGTCCTCATTCACGCATGCACTCACTTGCTAGCCCACCCGCGCTGCGCGTGCATCGTAGTCCCGCCCACTTGCCTGCACCATGGCATCGTGAGTACTCCCCTTCTGACGTAGCAACTCAACTGAACACTAACAATATTCCTACAGCCTGAACCCTGAACTGTACTAAGGCCACGAAGAGACGGCCAAGCTCTGCGCGAGGTTCGTGACGCATTTGTTTGCGTGCCCCGACCTCCCTCCGTTATCCACCGCCAATCCGCCAGCACCGTCGCCGCCTCTCGCATTGTCTAACGCCTACGCTCTCCATAGAACGCGACTGCACACCTCGGTGACATTCGCCGCCCTCTACCTCCAACGCCTAAACGTGCGGTTCCCTGCCGCCTGCGACTCGTCAGGCCACCGTCCCTTCATCTCCGCCTTCATGATCGCGTCTAAGGTTACTTGCGACGACACCTATTCCAACAGGTCATGGAGCATCGTCGGACAGGGCGTGTTTGCCCTCCGCGAGATCAACCAAATGGAGCGGGAAATGTGTTCGTACCTCGAGTGGCAACTCAACATCGAGCCAGCAGCGCTGAAGGAGTTCGAGGCGAAGGTGCGGAGGGACTTCAAGGGCCACGGGCCATACCCCACGTACGTGCTCCCCTCGCCTGTGCCGACACCAGTACCGTCGACGACGCCATACGGCGCCACGTCAACCACCACGCCGAGTTCCGCCGCGCGTCCGTCGACGTCGCCACCGAAGCCCACCCCCATGCATCGACGCCAGCAAAGCGTACCCAAGTCTGCCCACGAGCCCCGACACACCCGACACGCCCAAGCAGTCGTACTCGACCTCAACGAGCCCCGCGTCGACGGCGATGCGCATTCGTCGACGCGAACATTTGCATCGCGTCGCACAGCACCCACGGGACGCCGCACGCCGTCGAGCAGGAGTCCGTCGCCGTCGGCGGGGGCAGCCCCCGCCGATGCAGAAGCAAGCGGGCCGGTCGCTCTCGAGGTCGAACACGTTCGACTCGTTTCCCGCCAAGGGCTCGCCCTCAATATCCGACGCCATCTCGACCGACCGCGCCTCGACGACGAAGAAGGCGAAGGGCCAGGACTGGTACACCCACGACGCCGTGCGTGTGGTAGGCCCGTCGCGCGACATGATCTCCTTGTTTCCCATGCTTGCTTTCCTCCAACCGGCCGCCGCGTCGTTGCTCGCGCGGGCGGCCGTCGTTGCTCCTTACATCGGACACCGTGCTCTCTTATAATCATCGCCGTTCCACCCGCATCGAGCGATCGCTAGCCCCCGCTTCCTTCTGACGGTGTATATGTGTGCTCTCACGCCACCGCTCGCAGTGCCATCCGGAAGCTCATGATCGGAGAGGTAAACGTTCACCAACGAGGCCTTTCCGCTCCGGGTTGCGCTCGCGACCCCTGGACCGCGCGCAGGAGAATCATCGGGCTGCCACCTTGGCGATGTGCACGCCGACCTGTCCGACGCCGATGGTCAGCGGGTGGTGTGGGTTGACGGGCCGCCAGGTACGACTGCGCTGTCATCCCGGGATTCTCATTGACTGACTGGGCTGGACTCAGGCTCAGGCTGTGTTCGAAGGCGACTCACAATACTCTCCCAGCCTGACCCGTACTACGGCCACGAAGAGACGGCCAAGCTCTGCGTGAGGTTCGTGCCACATTTGCGTGCCGACCTCCCTCTGTTATCCACCGGACCTCCCTCTGTTATCCACCGCCATCCATTCCACCAGCACCGTCGCCGCCTCTCTCTGGCATTGTTTATCACCTACGCCCTCCATAGATCGCGAGTGCACACCTCGGCGACGTTCGCAGCCCTCTACCTCCTCCAACGCCTAAAAGCGCGGTCGGCCAGGGACCGGCAGGACCGGCAGCGCTCAAGGAGTTCGAGACGCATGTGCGGAGGGACTTCAAGGGCATGGGCCATACCTAACGTATGTGCTCCCCTCGCCTGCGCCGACACCAGTACCGTCGACGACGCCATACGGCGCCACGTCAACCACCACGCTGAGCTCCGCCGCGCGTCCGTCGACGTCGCCACCGAAGCCCACCCCCATGCCTGTCAATGCCATCAGAGTCCGCCCATGAGCCCGGACATACCCGAGCAGTCTTACTCGACCTCTACGACTCCGGCATCGTCTGCATTGCCATCGACGCCCCCTGGTTTTGTCGACGCCCACGCCATCGAGCCAGAGTCCGTCGCTGCCGACTGTGCCGCTGCCGATGCCGGAGCAAATGGACCGGTCGCTGTCGAGGTCGAACACGTTCGTTCGACTCTTTCCTGCGAAGGGCTCGCCACCAATATCCGACGCCATCTCGACTGACTGCGCCAGGACCAAACGCCTCCGTGCTTGTGGTAGGACTGTTTCGTCGCGTCATGGCTCCGTCATTGCTCTCGCGCGCGGTCGTCGTCGCTGCTCATTATATCGGACACCATGTCAAACACCATGCTCTTGCATAGAACCTCTTGCATTCGGTTTGTGCGCGTATCTTTTCTCTTCGTCTGTGTTTGTTTTCTCTCCATTGCTCTCATTGCCCTGTCCACTCTCATGCCCCTGTCTTCTTTCGCTAACTTTCCATTTGTGCATTGTCTCCTACCTTGTTATGCACATGCTTATGTGTGTTCATCTCCTATCCTATTGGCGTCTGTCCTCATATTTGCATGCACTGTATCAATACCATACAAAGTACCTTATCTAGTTGTACATGGCTGCTTAGGGCTCTCCACTATAGGGTCTTGCATCTTCCTTTGTATAGTTGAACATGGGCTGGCTGTGGTGTCAATGTGATTACAAATATAATGCAAATTGTGTGATCTACTGAGAACAATAAACAACTGCTTGTATTTAAATTCAATACGACAAGAAGTGCCTTGGCAAGTATTCTTGTGCTGACACGACATTGTAATGTGCTTTGAAGAGGCACTACATGTCTTATAATACAATTCTTCAAGTACAATGGTTCTTGACAGGTACCAGGTGGTTAGACAATGCTTGGGCAAGCCATTCAAGTCCTGTATGGCCTGGAACGTACGCCATGTGGCTTGACAGGTGTTTCCAGATCTTGCCAAGACAAGTAGGTTTTCCTGATGTCTCGCACTGCCCAAGCCGACGAAGGTTGCAGACGAGCTCGAGACCTACCTCGCTGCTGACGTCGAGGCTGTATATGACCCTCTCGAATGGTGGCATGAGCGTCGTCGCAAATTCCCCAACCTCTCGCGGATGGCCAAGAGCTATCTAACCATTCCCGGTACGTCTTCTTGTTGGGCGTCGGAAGTTACTAATGTCATGGCTTTTCTATCAATAGCTACCTCTGCGGACGTCGAGCGTATGTTCAGTCGCGGCCGTCTCATCCTTCCACATGTGCGGAATGGCTTGGCGTCGCAATCAATCCGCGCGCTGCTTTGTCTGGGTGATTGGAGTCTCAAGGGTTATGTCGAAGATGATGATGTAAGCATAGTTACTTCGCAACCTGACACTGGTGCAGAGGATTACGAGCGGCCGGTCATCGACGTTGACTAGATACAGTTCGAGCCTTACAATACACTCTGCAATATAATGTTATGACCCGCGACCCGCTCGAACCCGCATGACCCGCGCCCAGACCCGCACGACCCGCGCACAAACCCGTACCCGTTCTCGCGGGTCTATACCCTCACGGGTAAGGGTGCGGGTCAGCCTCGGGACACCCTCGGGTGGACCCGTGCTCTGCACTATCAACATCATCTCCAGCAACGGCAGCGGTTCGATCAACGGTGTCCTCGACAGACGGTTCGGCGGTGCCCTCGGCAGGCGGTTCGGTACCCTCGGCGGGCGGTTCAACGGTTCAACGGTTCGACAACGGTTCGACGACGATGCCCTCAGCGGCGGGCAATGCGACGGTTTGGCGGTTCAGCGGTGGACAGCTTCGGCCCTGTCCCGGGCGGTTCGGTTCGACAGGTCGATCGTACGACGTGCGGCGGCGGTGGCGCGCGTGTGGCGTTCAACGGCGGGTAGACGGCTTCAGCCCCGTCTAGGCAGGTGGGTCAACGGCGACGGCGGGAGTCTGCGGCATGGCGACGGCCAGCAGAGTATCGGCGAGCGACAGCATACGCGCGAGGTCCAGCGACGCAGCGAGCGGCGGGCTTTCAGCTGCCCCCAGAGCCTTCTGGTAGTAAACCCCAGGTGGGCTGACGCGATTGTGTGAGAACAAGCGGAACGACGGTCGACGGGCGCGAGTGTCCCGGGCGCGGACGATGCCCGAAGGGCAATCGCGTGAGGTAGGTACATCGAAAACTACGGTTTATATACCCTGACCTCCCTTATCTTCATTCAGGAACTATCTCGGCCGAGCTTGCGAGCTCGTGCCTAAACGCATGTTCCAACAGAGCAGTCCACTCCCTGGGATCTCGACTACCTTCAATACAATTTCTTCAATGTGACGGCAGGATACTACCCAGCATAACATCAGGTATCTGGTTGAGAACCTGATTGGTCAGATCCTGTTTGCTGACGGCGGGCTGCTGCCTTGTGTAGACAGCTGCGGGCGTGTTCAAAGGCTCTCCTCGTGCATTCAGTACTTGGTTGTTGTCCATCAAGATATAAAACGACTAGCAAGAACCGATCGGTCAACGGATGCAGCTACCACTCGAGACACTGGACATACCAAGTCAACGAGAGGGGCTCCACCAGCTTTACCATTCACCTTGTCGTTGTAATCCGAAATGAGTGTGGTTATTTGATTGACCAAGTACGGCTTCATGTTTTCATGATGGACGAGACTAAACAAGTCTGATCAGGCTTTCTGCGCATTTCAAGGAAAGTGGGAGCATACTCCAGTTGTCGTACAAAATCGGTATGTCAACCTGAGCCCTGTCCGGAGCTGGTAACACGCAATATTAGTCTACCATATGAGATAGCGAATTTCACTGACCGTCTACATTTGCCGCTAAGTAGGCAGCATGCCACCTCGTCCATGCTGAGCGGATACACCTATTTGCAGTCAAGAACTGGACACAGGGTGTCAATATCATACAGACTGGATAGAATTTACGCTCACTTCTAGACGAACTGGGTACTGATTTTGAGATGAGCAATGATTTTCCTTTCAAAGCCGACGTCATGTACCTGGTTCAGATAAGATGGAATTCCTGCCGCGGCTCTGATGATTGCGACTTGCTTCTGCGGACAGTAGGTCAAGAACCTATCGTGGTCCACGATGTTCTCCGCTGTCAGAAACGGGTCCCACTGCTGTTCGCCATCGTAGAAGGCAGAGTTCTTGATCTTATTCACCGTTTGCTCCCTACATAGACTGAAGTGAGTATGTGGCTTACATCCAGATGTTTTAGACACGAACATAACAGCCATGCTTCCAGTGGCGCCGTTGAGGAAATAACCCGGATAACAGTTATATATCTGGCTGAAGAGGGATTGAGACCCAGGCAACCAGGCTGGCACTTCGACAAGGTTATTTTTTACCCAGGCACAGAAGTCGATGCCTCTAGCGGGACTGGACAGCCCAGCTGCAGTCTGCCACAGCTGCGAAAATTGAGCGAGGTAGTCAACAAATAGTGATGACAGGCTCATTTCGTAAACATGTTCACGAGCATAAATGCGTGTTCCAGTCGCCTAGATCATATCATCAGTGACAACTGAAGTTCCCGACCGCACTTCGATACTTACTGTGACAAGATTGCCCCCTAAATTGAGTGGAAGTTGCGTGTACGGTCCCATCGTAGGGGAAAGTGTTCCGGGGTTTTCGTGATCGTAGTAAGCGATGATATTCGTATGGGCATATTCCGGAACCTCCACCTGGACACAGAGTAATCAGCATTACTCGAGCGCATGAATACAGTCAACAACGTTACACTGATATCACACGTCCGCAGTTTAGCATACTTGACCAAGCTGACCGGGTGCGTGCTAATATTGGACCTCTTGTTGATGACTGAGGTGTTTGCGTACATCGCCTCGTCGTCTGGTAACAGGTATCGGCGCGCCAGGACATCAATGAGCTGCCCGGTCGGATCCATGTCAGCATCACTATAACACATGCAGTCCTCTGATATTTATGTACACCATTAGCCACCGCCATGTCGCACAGAAATAGTACTAGTACGTACGTCCAAGTGAATTGGTTTGATCAAGATCGCTGGACTCTTCTGGACAGAAGAGAGATCCTGGGAGATACGGAATAGTATCCCGCCGCCCCAAGCTCGACGTCGAGGCCTTCCGCTTGGCCATCTCGGGTGAATCCGGCAGCTTGATGGGAAGCGTTGGTTGCTCAGCGGCTCGAGGAACGTCCGGTCTATGTTCCCATCTCGAGTAGAATGCGTGCGGTTCACGATGCTGCATGGGAAGTGTATTTCCAGTCGCAGCTGAATCAGACATTGCGTGCGATTGGCCATCGCGTCTGTTGAAACTCGAAGCCGAGTCATAACAAGCACCACCGAAGTCGAAGGTGTTTTGGTAGAAAGTGTTCTGGGAAAATTTGTTCTCAGCGGCAGCGGGCGCAGAGATGCAGAACACCCACGTACATCCCACTGATCGTTCCACCATACGACTGCGCCTTTCAATCCACCATGGAGATTGACACCGTACTGAGGCTGAATACAGATTTTCGGTGATTGCTGTGAGAAGTCAGCATGGCCTTGGTACAATCGGACGGTGTCATGCTTTAGCTACTCACCGTCTCCGACACACTACCATTCAGAAGTAATCCCGCGTATAGCTCTGCTTGGACGTAGGCCTATGCGATGCGCCAAAATAAGTGATAATAATGAGGCTACCAGGCGTACTAGAAGCATACCGTCGCGTCCATAACAGATCCCCCGAGAACAGTGAGGCCAAGTTCCAGGCTAGGGGTAAGATAGGCGGTGAGACCTCCACTCAATTCGACATTGTATCCGAAGTCTGACAACTCTTCAGTTTGATAACACAACGACCATCAGAGCGGCCGCGTACCATAGTTGTATCCATTGTTGTTGGCAGTTGATCCTGTCAGATTGGGTCCTAAAGTGGGCTCGTCGGTTGTAGAACCCAAGGTGTAGTGCAAACTCTGTTTGAGACAATATCAGCACTTGTTCCACGACATGGTATTGAGCCTTACGGGGAACGTATATCCGACAGTCGTTGACAGTTGTCCGGTGAGTGATATCTCACCTGACAGTTCTGCATACAGGTGGAGACTCGGACCGAGAGTCAGCAGTCCAGGATAATACAATCCTGGGAAGCCGAAACTGATGAGCTCATACTGGCCCGAGCTCCATTCCGCTTTCGCAAGGCCCTCTATGGTGAAGGTCGCGGAGGCGGATGCGCCCGCATCTACATATACGTAAGCCTGCTGTATAGCTAGTGGGACTACCGTTGCCTCACGACGATAATTGAGTGAGTGGATACTGAGAGTACTTCTCGAAATTGACATACCTCAAGGTAGTAACCGAACTGCGAAGAGATCTGGGCTTTTCCATAGACCAAAATGTCCAAACTTGACTCGAAGTTCGGACATGATTCCTGAACTCGTGATGCCTGATCAGGCTGCGCCCACTCCGGCTGACCATATGATTGACATTTACCTGAGCATGATAGATCGTGTACGTGTCCGACCAGTGGAAGTTGCGTGATATGCTGTTCCCGTTCGTGATCGTATTGAGGCGCTGTAGCCACTCTGTGTGGCGCAATGACACTCACAATTTTTCAAAAGATGTAACGTCGCTGGATGTGTGCTCAGAGTCGGGATGAGCTTCAGCTGAGATTCATGGTCAGTAGTGATGGTCGTCGATTGATGGACTCACCAGGTGGCTCAGCTCAGTCTTATCGACGGCCACGACAAGGTATACGTGTCGCTGGCAGGAAGAGGCGCCACAATCGCGCCGCAACGCCCGGCAATGGCCGGCGTGTGGCTAAGTCGCTTAACTTGGTTACTATGTACTTACTGTAGTAAGGATCCGTGGATGGTCGCGTCAGTCTCTTGTTCCGAGTCGAATCTCTTCTAACTTAGTACAGATACCTGCTTGACTCTTACTCATGAAGTCGCAGAGTGTCTGCGAAAGCCTCGCTACACATATACTGGTCCATTCCTGTGCCCTCTTCATTGATCTCTACCAAGTCTGCCGGCGCCATCCCATGTTCAGCTTCAGTGGCAGCGCCCGCAGGCGTGCCCGGATTTGCCTTCGAGTTGTCGCGCACGACGCGCCACCATCGTGCCTTCCCCCTAAAAGTTGATTGCTCACGGTCCACGCGGTCCTCCACCATGCACCCGGACGACACCGCTACGTAGCGGAGGGATGGAATCACCTCTGCGAGTACCTTCGGAGCCGTGTCCCACAAGCCCTCCCACTCGCTGTCCCCGATCCAGTTCGAGTCGTCCGGACTGGCTTCGAGTACGCTGTATTTCTGCTCGGTGATGGTGTCCCCGATGTACTCGACGAGCCTGAGGCGCACGCCATCAGGAAAAACACTTTATGTGCCCAAGAGAGCGCCTGATTTTCAAAGTAACCCAAAGTAATGTATAAGTGTGACCAAACACTTTGGAAGTACCTGAGATATATTTCAACGCTTTGTATACCGTAATCGCAGTCAATTTGGAATTATGTTAGTCTCTTCACTTGCTCTTGACTTGATTTCTCTGGTAGGCATAGCATCCATTTGATTTAATTATCATCTTAGAGGGCCAACCACTGGCGGGATTACGGATACATTTTTTAGCTTGAGGCTCGCTATTGTGGGCCCGTAAATCCATTTCTATTCCGTATGAACTGTACCATGTGTTACAGGCGTGACAGAACTTATACTGGCAACGTCAAACTGGGTGGTACTGAACTCCTTCTGCCACAGAAAGTCGCGTCCGAGTCCATGTCCTTGTTGTCAGCACAGACCAGAAATTTCATCCCCAGCTCCCTCTCCAAAAAATACAAAAAGACGGTACAGAAAAGGGCCATGGTAACGGGAACTAGTCGATACGTCTACCTAGTTCTCGTCAGTCGCCATCCTACCATCGGAACTCTGAGCCTCCTCGTCCACATCCTCCGGACCATTCATCGTCTCCACCGCGCACCTCCGATGGCCTTGGGCGGGCGTGAAGACGTGAGCTCCGCGGAGCCGATCGAACCTGACCACGGACAAGGCGTTGATGCGGCTGCGAGGATATGGGAGGTCCACCGGCCAGATGAACCGGTAGGGGTACATGTCCGCCAGGATGCCGCCCAGAGGACTTGCAGGCCGCATTCCTTTAGCCCAGGATGGGTGCCAGAGAGTGCCGTGGATATGCTCGTACTTGATGACGATTAGGTGGCGAAGGGGTAGGGCGATGCGAATCGGTTCGTCGACGGACGCGAGGGGAACGAACCTCTCTTCGTCGACGTCGTAGATTTCGAAGCGTACCGGGAACTCGTTGGGATCCCGCTTCCAGCGGTTCAGGCATGGAATGACTTGCTCGGTGACGGGCTGGCGGAACGGAAGCTCTATCTCCGAGTCGCCGTGCACGCGGCACATAAGGGGCAACATCATCGGGACATAGAAATTCTGCCCGGTCCCTTTGAGCCCTTCAACAATACACGCAGAGACCAACAAACGCACCTCGAAGTAAAAGAAAACCTCAACCACAGCTAGCTTGTCCTTCTGGTAAAGACAATGCGGGAATCCAACACTCCGGTGCCACGCCTGGATGCCTCCGACGAAGAAGAAGCGGTGCGGTGCGTCCTCCGGCAGTATGTTGTTGATGTACGGGCGCACCACGGCGATGTCGCGGTCGTTCGGCTGCAACGTGCTCAGTGACGTACAGCAGGATTGGTGAGGGATTGGGCACTGAGTAGATTCTGTCAGCATTCAACAAGACAGCACCGCATTACTAGGGACTCACGTGGCTCCACAACGTCCCTAATCCCGTCCTGGATATCTCAACCACCGTTAGGTGGTTAAGGCAACCGTTCTGCAGTACGGGACACGGCTTGGCGTTCTTGCAGACCTCGCGGAAGGGAGGAAGGAAGGTCGATATGTCGAACTGGAGGCGCGAGTTCAAAGAAGACATGGCAGTAGACGGGTGGATGGTGAAGTGAGTGAGAGTAAAAACAAAGTCTTCGCAAAGAGTGCGAGAGCGACGCGCAAGCGTTGAACAAGGCGTGAGAAGTTTTGAAATATTAGCGCCGAACACAGAGACACGCGCGCTTCTGGCTCAATGAGCCTGTAAGATGGAAGTTCAATCTATTACATAGCTCAGTAGACTACCAGAGTTTGATACACGTACAAATCACCCCAATTGTCAACATAGAAGGTACTCGCCTTATCCAGCACGTTCTCAGATGCCCATGAGTCCGGAACGAACGGGTGGATGTTCGTCCCCTGCCCGTAGAACTCCTGTCCATTGACCGCGAGATGCCACTGATCCCCCCACCCAATCCCCGTGTTCGCGACGTCATCCGTACTGGTCGCTATACGGCGTCTGGAGCAACTTGATCCACCGGAAAACCGAACGCACCGTGTACGACGCCGTGACGATTTGGTACCAAGGTTGTCGCCCAGCGCAAGCGTGACCGCGAGATTGTACAGCGTCGGCCGGCTGAGGTCGGCGGGCCACCACCGCGTGCGGACACCCTCTGGCGCGGACATGCTCGCCGTGACGAACGTGGGCTGGTCCGTGTGTGCTCCCTGCCATGTTCTGCGCAGGTAGCCAGGGATACAGCGGAGGCCAGCGCGGTGACGACGGACACAGAAGGCGCAACGAAAACCTTTCGCGTTGGTTTCTTCGATACTGGAGGAACTTGAATGAAGTAGGTTAGGACCAATGATGAAAGTTCTCGAGCCACCCGTCCCACATACGCAAGAGCACATGACGAAGGGAAACACGCACGTATTCACTAACTATCCACTAACACCACCTGTCCACTTGACACGTAGAACCCCTTGGGCTGCCCATGCGCGAAGAAGGTTCGCTCGTCTTGCGCGAGCGCAGAGTCGTCGATGAAAGGGTCGGCCGTGTGGTATTACTCGGAGGCACGGTTCTGTTGCATAGAGCAATGAGCGTACGCGCAACACAGCGAGGTTGTGGACGCACCTTTCTCCCCTTCTTCTGGAGCTTGTTGCCTACCCCTTCATCGTTGCCCTCACTGTTGCTCTCGTCACTCCTGTGGTGTTCGCGGAAGTAGGGCGTGTAAGCGACGCTGGCTGTGGTCGAGGGCTGCATTGTCGCCCTCATAGTCTTCGGGACCTCCGAGGGGTTATTGAGGTGGACGGTGCGCAGCGGCGGCTGGGCGGGAGACGGGGGGGGCCTTGTATAGCCTTGAAGGTCTTTGGTTTAGTGCCAGTCGGGCCTGACGCGAGGTGGTTTTCGGTTTCGCGCCCTTGCCTCCGCTGTTCGCCTCGACAATGACGACCTCTGTAGCCTTCGCCGCGGGCACGGCCCACCAGGCAGTGTACTGATTGCAGAGGGCGACGGTGAGTGAGAGGAAGAAGAGGCGGGGGAAGAGTCGGCGACGATGGGGCTGTGATGCGGTGAAGGCCAGTCGGGCGACAGCCGTCAGCAGGGCAGAGGGCACACCCTCTCTGCACTCTGAATTCGCCATCCGGCGCAGAGCCTCTGCAGGACTCGGTGCATTGAGTCGGGGCACCATGACCCTTGTATGGCGTCATTAGTGCATGGAGAGCATTCCTGTTGCTCGCAAGTCAGTCAACCGTCATTCCAATTGGACAAGGTTACCACGCACCACATTCCACCTGTCCTTCTCGATCCCATCCATACCAAACATGACCCGTTCCTTCGTGGACTCTCATCCGACCTCACATCCTCGACCTCATCCACCCACGTCTCCGGACTGCTCTCTCTGGGTCGAGGAGAATTCGTGCGCGCGACTTGTAGTCGCTCAGCTTCGCGATCGCTATCGATACGCAGTGATTAGAGGTCCCGCTCGTAGCACAGATATACATATTGCCTCACCTAAGGTTCATGCAGGTGCACACCGTAGCCTTCCGCCCAATGTCAATCCAACTGTCCAGTGCAAGATGATGACGAACTCACCGTCACACTGAACGAGCGTGTTAAATCGGGGTCTGCAGGCTACAGGACCCGACGTGCGCAGGGAATGCGGCCTACTCGGAGGGAGATTATGAACGTGCACGGAGAACGGCGGCGGGCGTAGGGGATCAGCGGTGGAACGGGCACGCAAATGAACATGCGGGAAAGCGGCGAATAGGTGTGTGGGCACGCGAGTGAATGTGTCTCCAGGTGAATGAGTGAATAGGCGGCAAGTTGATGGGTGCGGGCAGTTGAGCTAGTGATGGTGGTCCATGGGTCGGCGGGCGAGCGAACGGATGAACAGGTGCGCTAGTCAACGAACGGATGGGCGGGTGATCAGCGGTGAAACGGGCGTGCAAATGGCCGTCCGGGAGAGCTGGTGAATAGGTGGGGGCCCAGTGATTGGGCATGTGGGCGAGTGTCTGGGCGTGCGGGCGAGCGAACGGATAGGCGGGAAGTCAACAGGCGGGGATGCCATCCAGTCAATAGGCAGGTGGGCGACCGAGCCAAAGGATGGACGGGTGGTCGAAAGAGCGAGTCAGTTGGCGGGCGGACGAGCGAGCAGGCGTACAGGTACGGGAACGGCAATGGGAGAGTGGGCAGACAAGCATATGAGCGGGCAGGTGTGGGGGCAAACATGCCCATGGCACAATGATCCACCTACCGGTACCCTTACACGGGCGTACACTGGCGACAACAGTTATATTGCTTGGTACATGTATCGAGCTGGGGCGCACCTTTACTTTTGGAGCCTTCGCGCTCGCTGTTTCCCTTCTTCCCCGAGTCGCCCTTCCCATTCCAACCACCCTCCACCTTCAAGGTTTGTTTTCGTGTTTGAAGGTCCAGGGGATAGCGCGAATGCATTGACATGCGGGCGGATAGGCGGCTGTGTGAGCGGGCAAGTAGGTGATTGGCAGTGACTGAGAGCGGACAGATGAGTACATGAGCAAGCGAGTGTGTGGGCGGACACGCACAAGGAACATCCGCAGACGAAGGAGCAATGGGCGTGGATACGGGCGAGCAAGCGTGCGTGAATACATTGAAATGGGTGCGAGCAAGCAGATGGATCGACGTGCAAGTAGTGCGAGTAAGTAGCGGCTTGGACTCGAGTCTGGCGGTCGTCGAGAGCGGCGCGCCAGGGCTTGCCTCGGGCTTACCTGGAATGGGATGTTGGCCAACCACTCTGTAGCCGCGGGACTCGTACAGCGCGCATGGGTCGAGAGGTGTCAAAGAGAAAACCCATATTCTAAAGTGAGTCAAACCGGCTTTGGAGCCCTTCAAAGCACTTGGTTAACTCTCCGAGCAATCTTAATTTGAGACTTCGCTGTGAGCTTCACCTTAAATATGTTGTTCTCCTCTGAGCTAGTGGTAGCCGAGAACCGTTCACCGTAGGAATACATGTTTGAGGATTTGTGCATGGCATACAGAGATGGGTTCAATATGAAAAGGTGTCAACTTCAATGGTACTCAAGCGGATTCTACCCACGAGTAGCCCCCGGTGCGGTTTGGAACGTAAGCTACTTCTTTGCCATTGGACATTACCTCCCAAATTTCCACCCCGTCTTCATCATCCGCAACATCCTCTGCCATGTGCGCTGGAGCGTCCACTGGCACCTCGCCCCCCACCACCTCCTCGCTGTATCCAGGCTCTCCCTTTAACGGACGTTCCAGGGTCATGGGAAAGCTGCGGCGTTTGAGGACCCATTCCGCACGCATGTGCAGACGGGGTATAGGAAGGGCGGTGGGCAATACGAAGGGCAGGTCATACATGCCCACCTTCATGCTGCACAAGGCACCCAGATTACGAGTGCCGAGGGCGATATCGCGCGGGTTACTGATGTGGTTGACGTGGGCGTACTTGAATACGGGTATGTGGGAAAGGGGGAGACGAAGGTGGAGCGGGGTGGTTAGAGTGAGCCGGCGGAGAGGAAGAAACATTCCGCTGTCTACATCGTAGACCTCAAATTGCGGTGGGTCTCCGTATTTCCGCTTCTTGAACGGATTGAGTCCAGGCAGCGCTTGCTCAGTGATTGGCTGGCGGAAAGGAAGCTCGATTTCATGATCGTGCACCCTACACATGAGGGGCAACGACATGGGTGGACAGCGATCCTAGGTGTAGGGAATAAGCATTGTGTGAGTGTAGCCAAGATTTGTACGACGCACCTCATAGTATATATATACTTCGACAACACCTCTGCTCCCTTGGCTTTCGAGCAGGCAGGCCGGCAGTCCGACGCTGCGATGCCATTCCTGAACTCCTCCAAGAAAGATGAAACGCTCCTCGCACTGTGACGAGGGCAATTCGGTTAGGAACGGTCCAGCGTCCTTCATGTCACTTGGGCGTGGCTGGACGTTTCGCGCCACTGTCGGGCACTTCTGTCTATCGTAGACAGGACACTGACCCCGAGTGGGCTCATCAGTAATGAAGGATAGTTTCCAAGAAATCTGGGCCACTCACGTATTCCCATAGCGCGCCCCATTTCCCCTGCTTAGATACGGAGACCACGGTAATGTGGTTGATTGCTTCCTGCCACGGACAAGCCTGTGAATCCTCGCAAACGTTACGGAAGCTCGGGAGAAAGGTTGAGTACAAGTATCTGAGGTTGGCGTTTAGCGGCATGGCGGTGGACAGGGGAGGGGGCAGATGAAGTGGAGAGAATGTACTCAGAGACGCTTGGTGGAGGGCGGAAGCAACACTTCCGAGGGTAGCGCCCGGTGCAAAGAGAAGAGAATGATATTATAACTCTTTCACAATTAGAGACCTGCTTTCCCAGTACATTCCAATCGCTCTAGAAGTACACTACATGCATTCCAATTCTTACAACGTACGGAGAATATACGCGCAGCCTTGCCAGTGCATCCACCGCCCTAATCCGGCACTCTCGCACTCCCGCTCACTGTGTATGGCCCTCGCCTACGTCCCCCTAACCTTCTACGATCTCCACGGTGCACTCCGGGTCGTCTTCATCCGGGTGGACGAGCTCCCCGCCGTGAACGCGGGATACGGCATTGAGGCGGCGGCGCCGATAAGGGAAGTTGACCGGCCAGATGAACCGCACGTCGTACATCCCCGCCAGGAGGCTGCACAGAGGACGCAACGGACGGTCGCCAGGACCATACATGTGCGCGTATGGAGTCGCGATGATGTGCGCGTACTTGAACATGATGATGCGGGTAAGGCGAAGGGGAACGTGAATGGGATGATCAATGGAAGTGAGGTCCTGGAACCGCCGTGTCCGGCCGTTATAGATCTGGAAGGTCCTGGGCAATTCACCGGGAACCCGCTTCCAGCGGTTGAGACAAGGGATGACCTGTTCCGTGAGGGCCTGGCGGAGCGGCACCTCAATCTCGTTGTTGTGCACCCTGCACAGCAACGGGAGTATCAAGGGCTCCACGTCCTCCTACGGGCCTTGTGTGAGCCTCCTTAGTTGCTTTGAGATCATTGTAATACACGCACCTCGTAGTAGAATAGCGCCTCCACCACCGCCTTCCTACCCTCCGCTCTAAGACAAAGCGGCACTCCCGGGCTTCTGTTCCAACTCGATATCGCGCCGATGAATGTGAACCGCGCCTGCCAGTTCTGCGGCAGCAGGGTGTAGATATACGGACGGGCGATGGCAACATCCACCCGGTCAGGCTGAATGGCGCACTTCCTCGTCTTGCAGAGTTCAGACATGGGGCACTGACACTTTTCATCAGTACTCTACAGCCAGCGAATGTTCTGACACTCACGTATTCCCACAAGGTCCCAATTCCCATCGTCCTCGAGACTTGGACCACAACGAGGTGGTTGGCAGAGCCCGGCGTCGTCGTATTGGGGCACGTCAGGTCGGTTCTGCAGATATCGCGAAAGGATGGCAGGAACGTCGACATGTGGAAAACTACGCGGGGTCTAGGCAAGCCATGGTGCAAGACGATGGACGGCAGCTCAAAGGGGAAGCAGGGTGCGTAGAAATCCTTTTGAGAGTGATAGAAAGACGAGTCAAAGCGTTCGGGGACGCGTGAGACACACCAAGACATAGGCGCTTCCCACTCATGTGTATTTTTTGCATTCTCGTACTTTTACACTAGGACATTGTTATTCAGTCTTCAAAAAATAGTACACAGACGGTTACAAAGATGGGATGTACATGTATTCAGATCTCCTCAGTCCCCCACGGCCGTCTCACCATCCCAATCCTCCGCATCCGAGGCCGCATCCGAGTCCGCATCCGAGTCGGCATCCGAGTCGACATCCGTGTCCGCATCCGAGTCCCCATCCGCTGAGACCTCATCTTCTCGAACGTTCATTCTCTCCACGGTACAGTCCGGATCGCCCTCCGCTGGCGTGAAGACGTGAGGCCGGTGGTTGCCTTCAACCCGGACCACGGACAACGCGTTGATGCGGGTCCTGGGGAAATCGAAGCCCACGGGCCAGATGGACGGGCGGGGTACATGTTGGCCAGGATTCCGCCCAGAGCCCCTGAAGGGCGGATCCCTTTAGCCAGTAGAGGGGCCACATGGTGTCGTAGATACTCTCGTATTTAACGAGGATGACGTGCCGAAGGGGTAGGGGGATGCGAATGGGTTCGTTGACGGACCGAGGGGAATGAACTTAGCTTGCTGGACGTCGTAAATGTCGAAGCGTGCCGGGTACTCCTTAGGGTCCCTCTTCCAGCCATTGAGGCATGGAATGACCTCCTGAGTGACCGGCTGGCGGAACGGCAGCTCTATCTCCCAGTCCCCATGTACACGGCACATGAGGGGCAGCTGGATGGGCGCAACGTGATCCTGCCCAGTTACTTTGAGCCCTGTATACATACACGCAGAGACTGACAAACTCACCCGGTAATAAAGAATACCTCCACTATTCCTATCTCGTCCGTCCCTCGAAGGCACTCCGGGAATTCGGGGCTCTTGTGCCACGCCTCGATGCCGCCGACGAAAATGAATCGGTTTGGGCCCTCCTCCGGCAGTGCAGCGTTGATGGACGGGCGCGCCGCGGCAACCTCATCGTCGTTCGGCTGCAACTTGCTGGGCAAGGTACGGCAGGGTTTGACAGTCCTCGGGCACTATGTATGCTTCTGTCAGTACTCAACAAGACTCATCATGGAACTTGTAACTCACATGGCTCCACAGGGTCCCCAGACCCGTCCTCGATATCTCAACCACGGTGAGGTGGTTGAGGGAACCCTTCTGCACATGGGGGCACCGCTTGACCTTCTTGCAAACGTCGCCGAAGGAAGGAATAAAGGTAGAGATGTGGAATTGAACGCGAGGATCCAAAGAAGCCATGATGGTGGACGGGTGGACGGTGAAGAGGATAAGAGAGAGCAAAAGCGTTTTCAGAGAGTACGAAAGCCACGCCAAAGCGTTGAACGAGGCGTGAGAAGTGATTAATTTACCACTAGCGCCGAACATGGGACCCATTGGCGCTCCCAATTTTGTAGGCGTAGAATGCTGCACTGGAGACCAGGATTAACTGTACTTGTTATTAGAGGCTACCAAAGTGTTTGGTACGCATACAATCCACCCCAGTTGTTAACGTAGAAAGTACTAGCCGTTTCTAACACGTTTTCCGATGACCAGGAGTCGGGAACAGTGCCGCGAGGACCGCCGGGGA
>NW_025955421.1:0-28846 GCF_022376445.1 Fomitopsis serialis | reverse complement strand
TGACGTGCCACAACTACATCTATGCTGAGAAGACGAGTAACAGTCCGCTCCGATCCCATCTCGATGCCTACCACCGCGACGAGTACGCCGGCTTGGCTGCGATCGGGCGCTGGGTGAACATGCTGCCCAGCTACAAGGACCAAGTGAAGGCAGCGCAAGAAGTTGCGGATATCGACCAGAATTATCCGGTGGTGGAGTATTCTCGCGAGGAGTTCCACAGGCGACTCGTGAACTGGGTGGTCGTGGACGACCAGGTCAGTACGATTTCTCTCGTTATGTGAAGCAGTTATTGACGTCAACATCAGGCGATCTCGGTGGTCGAGAAACCTGAATTCCGATACCTCTTACGTCTGCTCAATCCCGATCTTGCCGACGAGGACATTCCGAAGCGCAACCATATGCGCTCGTTGATTATGGCGCAATTCACGCGCACATTTGATCAACTCAAGATTCAGCTCACGGTAGGTATCACACGATGAATGAACAAGGCACTGCTCACCCTCCTGATAGCACTCGCGCGGTCAGGTATCTCTGACATCCGATGGTTGGGATACTCAAGGTGAGCACGCACAGCAATCAAGCGAGTACATCACTGACAGTGCGCCCTACCAGCTCGACGCGCTTATGTCGGTGTGACGGGCCATTGGATTGCAAAAGGAGTGCTGCCTACGGATCTTGTGATGAAGTCAGCAGTTGTCGGTTTTAGGAGGCTCGAAGGGAGCCATACTGGTAAGTCCGAACGTGAACACCTAGTTACTTTCTAATTTTATCACGTAGGCGTAAACCTCGCGAATGCCGTCCACTTCGTTCTGGAGCGCGCCGGTGTTGTATCTAAGGTAACCACATCTGCCTTATTCGAAGTAATCTAGTAACTGATCATATTAGGTCGGACGATTCATGATGGACTCCGCGACAAGCAATGCAAAGATGATGGAAGAGCTGAAGAAGAAGTTCGACGAGGACCCGAACGCTCGTCGTGACTTCGACCCGAGTAACAACCAGATACATTGCTTGGGCCATGGAGTCAACCGAACCTCGCAGACAATGATAACTTACATGGGCATCCAGCCCCCTAGCGACAATGGCTCCGAATCCTCGGCCACTCGCGGCGGCAACGCCGTGAAGTTCTCGGTTGTTTCCAAGACAAGGGAGATATGTGTTGCCGTTCGTGCGTCTCCTAAGTGCCGCGACTCTTGGGCGACCTCGATTGCGATTCATAATGCTGCTGCTATGGTCAAGAACGCGGCGCTTGTGGCGGGCATCCCAAAGATCGACATCTTCAAAGAGGACATGATCTTGGTGGCCGACATGCGGATCCGCTGGGATAGCACGTACGTTATGATCATGCGGTTTTTGACGATGCAAGAGGTGAGTTATCTCTGCGCACTGACGACAGATACTGATCTTATATGACATAGGTATACAAGGTGTTCTTGGAGCAAAACCCGGAGTTTGCGAGGTCGTACCCACCTCTGACGACCACCGAGAATGACGTGCTGACGGAGACGGGCCTTGTGCTCATGGTAGGTCATTCCTCCAACCCACATGAGCGCGATTGACAACCCTATGCAGGCTGGTCATAATATCCAGATGGTGCTGGCTGGAGAGCGGCAGCCGCTGCTCGCCGATGTCATACCGCGGTACGAACTCTATTTGACGAACATGGAGAGGCTCGCGGAGCGTAGGCCGCATCTTCAAGGTGTCATCCAAGCCGGTTTGGATGTCGCGATCAAGTACTACAAATACATGGACCTGACCGACAGCTACATCCTATGCATGTGTAGGTACATTCCGACCTTATTGACTAACCTGCTAATCCACTTTCTAGTCGTACATCCGAAATACAAGATGGATCACATGCGCGACCACTGGGAGCAGCGCTACTACCAGCGTGCCATGACATCGTCAAGAGTAAAGTAAGTAGACCACTATTCTATGTAGTGTGGCTACTAATGCGACATTTGCGGTGCAGATGCGGGTTTACGCGGCTCGGCGACCGCCTGCACGTCGAGCAGGACCTTCGCAGCCGCAAAGGCCTCAGGCGTTGCGCAGCATGTACGAGGCAGCTGATCAAATTTTCGTTGGTAACCTGGGCGACGACGAGCCAGCGGCCCCTGCTCAAAGCGCCCTTGACGCGACTGTCGAGACCGAATACCACTCTTGGCTCGAAAGAGGGATGGGGAATGAGCTATCCGACGTCCTCGCGTACTGGAGTGTAAGTGAATGATTGCCTGGCTATGATACTTTGTACTCATTGTGCCCTCTCAGCTGCCTGCGGCACAGACGCAGTGGCCTACGATCTTTGCTATCGCGTTGGACTATCTTCCGCGCAGGCAACATCGGTTCCCTGCGAGCGAGTATTCTCTTCTGCAGGGCAGACGGACACAGCCCGGCGCAGCCGCCTCAGCCCAGATCTTATGGAAGCATTGCAAGTGCTGAAGTACCTCATCCGGCAAAGCCGCTTGTCGTTTACTGATCACCTCCAGGGTTTCGAGTTTATACAGGAAATGCTGGTGAGGCAGGCTCGCGCTGAAATGGCCTATAATGAGGACGAGGAGCTCACTTTCGAAGACCTCCTCGACTTCATCTAATGTCTTTGTGTTACCATCGTGCTGCTGCTGTGTTGCCTTGTAGTTGTCTGGCCTCGTCCGAGTCTCCTCGATGTACTTGTATCACGCCGCCTCGTACCGCGCTGTCTCGTATCATGAATATCACAATGACCTGATGTACTAGTAATGTGGAATGAAATGTGCTCGTATGCATTGCTATCTGCCCAACGACTAACAGTGACTCTCATCGGCTGGCACTACTAGTCCATTTCCTCACAGTGGCGGCGGTGACTTTGCCGCCCTCTTCCTACTCTCACATCCACCACCACCCTCAGCATCATCCCCGCTGTATTGCCTTGTCTCTTCAACATGATGCGTAACTCAAAAGCAGCTCCAAGATACGAACAAAAATTTAGGAAGGACGAGCCCAGGAGGGTCGCTGGGCGGCGCGCAGATTCCGGTGCATAACTCGACCTGGGACGCGATCTCTGCATCCACCATAACCACCTCCTGCTTTGAGATCATCGCCTCCGCTGCTACCTCAAACGTCCTCGTCTGCAACGTGATCCCGTTGCCTCGTGTGCGTCCTCGCATCCCTTTGTCGCCGCTATCCGCGAACGACGCAGACCGTGCCCGGCGCACGCTCAACCGCGCCCCGTACGCTCAACCGCGCCCTACACGCTCAACCGCGCCCTACGCACGCTCAACCGCGCCCGGCGCACGCTCAATCGCAGACGTGCTCAGCGACCCGCCGCGGTGCGAGAGCGGCTAGCAATTGCAGCCGCAACATTTTGGGAGGGAGAAAGTAACAGGCTCGGAGGTGAGTATATCTCCGTTTCCTGTTCAGTCAGTTCATAGCAGTATTGCTCACCTGCATTCGCAGCTCGGTGTATGCGTCCTCTCGTGGTCCACATGGGCAAGGACGACTTGCATCCGGGCACCCTCGAAATGTGCCTCGAACGGCATCCCTCCACCCGTGGATCTCCTCCCGCCCGGTACTGACCTCGACCACACCCCGGTCACTCCCCGTCCTGCCGAGCTCATCACTCGTCTCCCGCTCTCTATCTTCCCGATGGAGCTGTCCGAAGTGTCCCATCCGGTCTGCTCCAGACTCGACGGTCGCCGCCCTCGATCCACGCCGGCATCCGGTGTGTTTCTCCCGTCTTCCCGGACTCACCACCTCTCGTGGTTTGCTGGTCGACCCGGCTGGCATCCTCGACCGATGAAGGCACGACGAATCGCCGTCCGGCGAGCGGCGTGGGCGAGAGGGCGGGTGCGTGGGCGGATGGTGGTTGGCTCGGGTTGGGTGCCCGGGATGCTACTGTCAGGTGAGCATGGTTGCCCGTTCGAAGACAAGACGGTGCTGCTCACGTCCTCCCGAACGAATTTCGCCAGTCCGGCTTTGCTACCGGCTTTGGCCATGGAACTTGAGTCACCAGCTGTTTGTCCTCGCGGCGCGCCTGCCATGGCGAACTTGTACCGTCTCGGTCGGACACTCTTGTCGGATCACACAGACGGCAACTCGAGCTACCTGTTCGACAAGAAGTCGGTTTTCACTGCGAAAGCGCTCAACATGGCGATTCCCGGCGGCCCGAAATTCGAGCCTCTGTATAGAGACATGGACAGCTTCAATGAGGACTGGAACGAGTTCAACGACATCAACAAAGTCATCATTCGACAGCAAATCCGGACTGAGTACAAGGTCGCTTTCCCCCATCTGTATAACTCCCTCCCTCGTTCCGTCCACATATCTCTGTATCACACACCGAAGAACGTCTACATTCGCACTGATGACCCTGACCTGCCCGCGTTCTATTTCGACCCTCTCATCAATCCTATCTCGCTGCGTGGCTTTACACCGAAGAATGTGCTACTCGTACCCCATGAGGACGCGATCTTCGGCCCCAACGATGCTGAGGATGACGACTTCGAGCTCCCTGGCGAGGTCGAGAACGATAACGAGAAGTCCAGCACGTCACATGATCACGTTCATTTGCGAGCGGCGACTGATGTGTTGCCTTGTCCCCGACCCTCATGTTGTCAGTGGTCCTGGCGTCCGCTACCGTTGTTTTGTAAGCCCACATGAACTCTTGCTCCATGAGTGAGGCGCTGACACTGCGAGCAGCGTCAACATTGTTGTACATAGTGTTATTGTATTGTATTGCTTGTAGGTGCTACCACTCGCTGATCTGGCGGCGATTACGATGCCAATGATATGTATCGAGTGTGGTAGGCGCTCGACATGGACATTCCGGAGGTCGATGCACCTATGGAGATTGCGGGTCGGTACCTGCTGTGGGAACTGATAGGAGCAGGGTCGTTCGGTGCGTACTAACTAGTGCATCAGGCCTACGTGCTGATCACCATCGACATCCAGGTCAAGTGTACAAAGCACTCGACATCTATGAGCATGTTGATGTTGCGGTGAAGCTGGAGCCATGCGACTTCCGGGTCAACCAATTGGAGAACGAGGAAGAGGTTTACGACGCTCTCAAATACGCAGAAGGCTTTCCCGCGATGCACGGGTTCGGTACGACCGATGAGGTGCATTACCTCGTAATGGACCTACTCGGGCCGTCATTGGAGATGCTGTTCCACTTTTGTGGGAAGCGATTCACTCTCGGGACAGTACTGCGGATTGCGTTGCAGGCAGTAGGTCGCCTGTTTGCTTATTCGATTTCAACTGACAATCTGCATCCATTTGTCTAGGTCGACCGGCTCGAAAGCCTTCACGTGAGGGGCTACGTGCATCGTGACTTAAAGCCTGCGAACTTCCTGGTCGGTGTAGGCGGGCAGACAAGCCTGCTCTACCTCATCGACTTGGGTTTGGCTGTCCCGTACCTCGACATCGTCACTCGTGCGCACATCAAGTACAACGATGAACACGAGGCTATTGGGACCCCGCTCTTTTCGTCGATCAATATACACCACGGCATCGCGCACTCGCGTCGTGACGACCTCATCGCGCTGGCGTACATCCTCCTCTTCTTCGTTCGCGGCTCGCTGCCTTGGCAAGGCATCCCCGGGTCCGCCAAGACGAAGAGGAATGATCAGTTGGTAAGAGCCAAAGCCAAAGCCAAGCCTTCGCAGCTTTGCAAGGGGCTCCCTACTCCATTTTGCGTGTTCGTCGAGTACGTCATGAGGCTGAAGTTCGATGAACGCCCGAACTATCTATACATCCGCAACCTGCTTCGACAGTGCCGTTCAGGCGTCCCCAATGCGGGCGAGAACACGTACGATTGGGAGCAAAGGCCGGAAGATCGCGGTGTACGAGTGTAAGTAAGCCCACAAACTATTGCTCGTTCGATTAATTTGATTGCTCACAAGCACGAAGTCTTAGGTCCCAGAGCCAACCATCAGGAAAAACTCACTTGTCTTGACAAGTGTATTAGGACCGTCATGGCTTGCAGACAGCACGACTCTTGGCAAGACAAGTCTCTGCTTTATGTGCTTGGACAGGACAGCCAGTACTTAAATATAAGATTGACTTTGTGCTTTCAGTATGTTGATGCAGGCAGACATTCTAAGCCTTGCTGACCTTGCATGTCATATATGACACTGCTTGCTAGCCAGGACGCATGGATCTTGTAGGTACATATCAGGGTACCCATGGCTTTCAAAAGCATTTGAGTCTTGTGGTACTTCTTACAATCAATACAAATCAATCGGAATTGAAACCGCGTTATCATTAAACAGGTGAGAAGTTGTTACACTTTGACGAAAAATTATACAAAGCACGACGGAGCGCGACACGGCGACAGATGACATAACACTGATCTACATAGATAGCCCCAACCCTGTTCCATGCAGTTGTACCAGTAGTAGATATTCTAAAGACTGGTCAGGCAACGTTCTTGAATCTAGAATAATGAATGCAAAGCATGCTCACCGAGGAAATGGGCATTGGTTGAGGTACGCAGATGCTGGGGCTCACGCATCATCGGAGGGGTCTTGGGGACCTTCTTCTGGATAAATCAGTGCACAAATGTTGATCAGTTTGGCCCTGTATTTCAGGTACAGATGAACTCACCGTCATGAGGAGCAGAACCTTCAGCGTCGATCTCCGGCTCAACTGCGGCACGACGATCTACATGTGTGTTGTTGTTAGGTACTCATGAATTGATCTGACAAACTTACTGCCGGTCTGCCTCGTCGACGACGAAGACGACGGCTTCGTGGCGGCCTTCGCAGACGAAGACGACGGCTTCGTGGCGGCCTTCGCAGATGAAGACGACGGCTTCGCGGCAGCCTTCGCAGCCTTTGTTGTCGCAGTAGTGTCGCCGACCTCGATATCACTCCAAGCGATGAATTGCTCGCCAATGCTGCTACCGGCGTCGTCATCATCTTGCGCGTCCTTCTTCGGGGCTTTGTGTTCGTCGACTAGGGCACTGGAGCAACAGTTAGATACACATTTATTGACCGTAGCCAGAATATAAACTTACCTGACATTGGTCCAGATCATCTCCTTCAGCAACTGGTATGCTGCCGGTGCGTTGTGCTTGAACTGATCCAAGATCCCCATGACATTGCCCCACCTATGCACGCATCAGGTATAAACACAGCTAGACGGAGATATAACTCACTTAGGAGCGTACAGCTTGTTAGAGAATTGATGAGTCCCTGTGGCTATGTCCACCAACGCCGCCTCAATCTAGGAAACATTGTTCAATTATTGGCAGCACTGCGCACAAAGGTGAACACCGCTTACCGCGTTGCAGACGATGGCTATGAGATTGTCGGGAACCTCACTGAAGCGATCGTACGCCGCGACCGACGCAGTGTCCCTGTGTCCGTGGAACCAGTGCTGCACAATGACGTCGGACAGCGCCCTGTGCTGGAACGGTTTCTTGCGGTTCACAACGCTCGCCTGTGGGTCACTTCAAGTGCACACATCAACAGTAGTTAGCTACTGACATACCTTCATGTCGACCTCATGAGGTTCGTCCGACTGCCAGGCGATGTCGATGTCGCCGAAAATGAAGTTTTGCATCGAGTACTTGCCCTGTGTGTTGGACTTGAGGAGGAACGTTGCAGCCGCGACTCTCCGCTGCGTCGAGAGGCTGCCGAGGCCGTAAGCGTTGTCGACGACGGTCTTCGCCTTCTTCTTGACCTCGTTTCGGAGCTGAGACGCGCCCGTCCATACCTGCAAAAAGAGACTAAGATTGTATGGTGTGATTTGAACCGACGTACTTACAACGCTGGCGACCATCTTGCGAAGGTTGTTGTTGCCTTTCGCTCTCAGGGTCTTGAACCCACTGACAAGGTACGCTATCTTCTTACCGTCCTCGGCGCGATGTTTGCGAGCATCCCTCAGGGCTCTCTTGATGACCCTGTGTTTGTCGGGGAGCTGGCTGCTATTCTGCATCTTCTCGGCGGTCCATGCATGATTGAGGGAGAGGCGGAGGCGGAGATACATCTGTGAGCACGTAACGACCGGCCTGAGGGTCTCCGGGATGTCCCTGGCCTGCGCACGGCGACGACCTTCAGACTTTGGCCTGTCCGCGCTGCCGCGGCTGCGTCTGCCTCCCTTGCCTTTGGAACGCTGGGTCTTGCCCTTAGGGGCCTTGACAACCTGCAGAACATGGTGGTTAGAGCGATGGACTTGGGACAGTTGACTTACTATCACGTCATCCCCACTGTCCTCGTCCGTCCCTTCGTCCTCGCTGCTTTCCTCCGACACCTCGTCGCTGTCACTGCTGAGCTCGTCGTCTTCTTCCACCTCGTCCACCTCTGTCCCCATCTCGTTCTCCGACTCGGTGTCGGTGTCCAACCAGTCGCTCCGCTGCTTCGGCTTCTTCTTCTTCTCGATCGTTGTACCCTTGCCCTTGTTCTTGTCGACCACGTTCTGCATAATCTACGTCAAAATAAGTATCTACTGAGATCAATGCGCACCTTGACCCTTTTTGGAGGTGAGTCAATTACGACAGCGTCCATGCGCAACACCTTCTTGCCTTTGGCCGGCTGTGTGACAGCAGGTCGACGCTCTTCGCCGTCATTGGACGCACTGTCCCGGTCATCCCTGTTGTTCCGCTGCTTCGCCTTTGAAGCTTTGTTTCCCTTCGCCGAGGACGAGCGATTCTCACCTACGATATGAGTCACAGATTAGCTGACCGTCTAACGGAATACCCACGTACCGAGAGCCCTCGCAAGGCTACGCTCGTCTGGGTCGAGCGTCGGCCGCGTCCCGTCGTCTGGATCATCCTCAACCTCAGGTTTGTCCGTCGATTTCTTGCCATACGCAGGCCTTGGTTTAGGTTTGGCTTGCGATCGAGCTGCATTAGTAGTTGCCAGAGATGTCAGCTAGTATCGGACTCACCGCGCGGAGGCGCAGCGTCCATCTCTGTCTCCTCGGGCTCCACTTGCATTGCCTCCTCCTCCTCCTCGGACCTGATCTCCTTGTTCTTCTTCAGCTTCTTACGCCTCGGTTGCTCATCCTCGTCCTCGTCGTCCTCTCCGCCAGACGCATTCTCAGCGAGCAACATAGCGGTGCTTGTTTTATGAATGTCTATCGTCAGTTCAGCCATTAGTTCTGTTTCGTCCATCCCAACCCATGTGAATTGGGCACTCACTGGCTCGACGTTCGGCGGCCGCCTGCTTCTCGGCCTGCTCCATCTTCGCTTTCAGCCTGTCATACGTCCGCTTCTCGGACGGGGACAGAACGTCGGGCTGAGAGGTCTGGCCATCTCTCTCTGGTGTTTCCAGCCTGCTGCGCTTGGAGCCCGCGGCACCCTTCAATAAGGCTTTCGTGGTGGTTGCCTTCTTAGCAGCCGGCGCTGACTTGGCAGCAGCCCGACCAGTCTTAGCCTTCGTGGTCGGCTGGCCGCCAGACTGGCGTGCGGCATTGCGGAGAGACTGTCGGGTAGCCATTCAGAGGTGCAGTACATTCACTGGGAGCGAGAGCTGAGTGTTGAACGGTGAAAATAGGTATCAGATAACGCACCGTGTGAGCGGACTCTGACGCACCGTGTGAGCGGACTCTGACTCACCGCGGGATGAGGTTCTGGAAGTCTTCCGCTGGTCGTAGCAGTAGTGCGAGCCTGGTCGGAGGATGATGGAAGCCAAGGGCACGAGCATGGGACCGCACTGCGCAGGCATGAGCACATGAGATTCGCGGCTGGTTGAAGTTCTGGAAGCCTTCGGAGACGCGGTGTTGTTAGCGCTGAATAGAAACTACACAGTTGATCTACGTAAGCCTTACGAAACTTGACGTGCAGGCTGCGAGGTCCCAGCTTCAAGAACCTTACTTACCTCAAGATTTAAGAATTCATTTGCCGCAAAACATTCGCTGGAACAGAACGATGAAGTAATCTTGAGGCACCACGAACACAAGCATAATGCAAGCATATTCTTCCGACGATCAACTACACTATTTTCTGCTACTGTACAAGCTATCATCCGCCCACCACCAGCAGTCAATGATGGCCTTACCTATCGTGTTCGCTACGCGTTAAGACACGGCAACCGGACCACTCACGGCGCACGGGCGCACAATGCTTCCGCGGCAATCCGCACGGAGGCGTGGGCGAGCGAAGGCAAGGCGGAGGCCACAGTGCGTCTGAGTGAGCCAAAGTGAGGGAGCAATCAGACCCGCCGAGTAGGCAACAGGACTATGCACCGGCGCACAATGGTTCCGCGGCAATCCGCACGGAGGCGTGGCAATCCGCACGGACGCGTGGGCGAGCGAAGGCAAGGCGGTGGCCACAGTGTGTCTGAGTGAGCCAAAGTGAGTGAGTGATCAGACCCGCCGATTAGGCACGGTCGCTCATGCTCGTCGAGCAGCAGCTGATCTCCGTCGATCGATCGCAGCGAGAGGGCGCAGGCCTGTTGCCAACTTACCGAATGGCACGCGCAAATAGCTATCTGGGACGGGCTGACGGCGCACGAGGGATGACGATTCGGGCAGTTGAGAGATCGGGATTGCTAGCGCGATCACGAGCAGACAGGACAGATGTTCGTAGCAGCCAAGTGAGTTGTCAAATGGAGAGTGCATTTGGAAGGCAGTCGGGTCGGCGGGTGGTGTAGCGTGAACGGTCCAGAGGTGGGGAGCAGCCGAGCATCTTCCGCAGACCCCTGTTGAGTTAGATCGCCAGGGAGGCCCACAGAGAAGAGATGATTGACTGCGCCTGGATGCTCTCGTGGCGGTCCGCCGAGACTGGCAGTGTCATGCGAGGCGCGGACAGTCTCGCCAGTGATTCCAGCCAGCGAGTCCAGTGGCGCAAGTCTTGCTGCAACTTGCTGCTGGTACCGGCGGCAGTGCCGGACATGGGCGTAAAGGTTAGGTGAGGTATGCACGGGGGCACGGACCAGCAGGGAAGGCGCTGAGGTGAGGATACGAGGAGAGGCTGAGCTGCAGCTCGCGTTCGCGCTGGGAAGTCTGTCGGTCGGCATATAGCAACTTCGCGGTGCACAATGTACGAGAGCGGGGGCGCATAACGCGAGGGTACGGGTGACGGTAGAGGGTAATGAACCGGAGTGCTACTCTGTTTGCTACTCCTCGCGCCATCCGACCATGCTTCCTTTCGCACTTGAGCTTTCCTAGCGCAGCCCCACATGATTGGCCCGTCTCCGCCGTGGGCGCGTTCGTTGAGTGCGTTCGTTGAGTGCGTCTAGATGTCCCTGTGCACGCGTCAACCGGGTGGTGTTTCCTCTGGCAGCCTCGCCGCGCGTGTTGGCGTGACCGTATCAGCTTTTTCCGAGCTTGCCGTGGAGGGGCAGCGCGATTTGGCGACGGGGCGCACGGTAATTCCGCTCAACCTGGTAGGCGTCTTGCAGGCTGTCCGCGCGAGAGACGTAGGGACGAGAGTTGAGGACAGCTGAAGAAACGATACAAATTAGAGGACATAAGAAACGGACACAAGAAGCGAATCAAGTTGCAGATCACGAGACCACGCCTGGCGCCCTTCATTGAAGCGTTGCAGATGAGAGATTCAGAAAGAGCGAGGCACAGCGAAAGATGGTGGTCTTTGCAAGTACTCATTGTTGATTAGTAGTCCACGTATTAGAATTACTACAAAAATGTGTCTATCTGAAGTGATTGCTGGAAACCCAGCCATTACGATCGTCTGCAGTCCATTTACACATCTCCCGGTCTGATTGTAAAACGATGGATGCATGAGTGCCAGTATAATGCATGTTAAAATGTGTGAAGTCGCAGGAAGGAAGACGGCAAATTCACCGTGTCGAAGTGGAATGATGAGGCCTGGCTCCACAAGACACAACTCACCGCCGTCAAATTCACCAATTGGCAAGACAAGGCATACACCGTCATCTTGCTGTCTCTGTGGGCTCGAGTGACAACGTTGAGGTTGACCACTAGTCGACGAACGGGCTGACCACCGAGACGTTATTACCAGGTAGAATAGCGGCCATAGCTTCAGCCGTTCGTATTCCCCTGGCAAGAACATTTGAAGCTAAAATCGTATATGTTACCCACACACATTGTGATTCAAGATTGCATTGCTTACCTGGTCATCTATCCAACCGAACACGTCTGCGAAGACACTTTTGAGGGACTGGTAGACTGTCTGGTGGTCTTCCATGTCCCTCGACATGTACAGTAAAAATTGACCATGGTTGGTTGAGTACAACCGCTCTGCTCAGCAGAGCGGGAGGATGTCCGCAGGCGCAGAATGTCCCTGTCGAAGAGTGTCATGAGCGACCAGCTGCAGATCACTGAGGTACATACCTGTGTACAGTGACGGTTGTACATGAGAAATGGATCGCTTCAAATGTTCGTTTGCCGGTCGCTGAGTTTGCGTCTGCAGTCTTGAAAGGGTCTGAATTGAAGCTTGCAAGGAGACGGTCGATTAGAGTCCGTTTCATGGTATCCGGCATCGACGTGCAGATGCTGGCAACCAACGAGTGATCCACGCCTCGAATGGTTAGGACATCCCTGCTAGAGACGGTGAGTTATTGCACACAAACACGAGAATGTTACGCACACTATCGTGTTCGTTGGCACACGAATGTAAGCCTCAGGATGGGCTCTCTCCCCGCCTGTGTACGCAGTTTGAAGCTTGGGTAAATATTCTGCAGTTAGCCACGTCCAAGGGAATATCTGTGTTGGACACTATACCTGAGCGTCGAAATCTTGTAGACTTACTGGTGCACTCGCTTTGCTAGCGAGTGAACGCGCGTTCTCTGTCCACGCTATGTTCTGCTCCTTGTCACGGGGGCGGGATACCGTCTGTTTGTGTCGGTTTGAGCGTCATAGGACGTGAGAATGAGTTGGCCGTGTGGCGATGGAACAGGTTCCGGGCGCAACTACTATGACGAGAGAGCGGAGATGGTAGCGTCTGCGCCGGAGACAGAGACGATAGAGATGATAAGGGAGACAGAGGAGGAAGGGAGAGTGTGATGGTGGCCCATCCAGTCTGTCATCCACCGGTTGCAGGGTTTGCACTGACGACGTTGCAACGGCAGGTGAATCGACCAGGACGGCTTGATTGCAAGGCTCCCAAGCAGTATGCATCCTTGGAACAAGTTTGAACGAACTGTAAGAGTTGTGAGCATATGAATGTTAACTTACACTGCTCGGATAGCGACTTACTTGAACTTGAGAGTGTCAAAAACACATCATTGCGATCCAGGACAGGGTAGAGGTCGGTCGGCCTGTCTTAGACATTGGGAATAGGTCTTCAAACATCGTCGGGTAGTGCTTTTGTACGAGTGATACAGTTGGGATCACCGTGTCCTTCACCATTCGTCCCGTCTGTGAGTCTGTGTGCTTATTAGTCGACCGCTCTCTCAGGCTGAAGATGCTTACCATCCGGCCATCGTAGCATGTTGCCTATGTCCTGGGCGGAATGGCCATCAATCGCGCCCAAAGGAACCCTGAGGTTCTGGATGGCGATCATGACTAGTAGATACACTGAGCCTGGCCGATTCATTCTTGTTTAGCACTCATCTAAGACGTTTCTACCGGACTTACCTCCTCCCGCCACGAATGCAAATTTGCTACCCATTGCAATCCAGTCAAGGAATGTTCTCTTCGCGACGGTCTTCTTTTCCTCCAGCTCGCTTGCCAAATGTCGGTATTGGTGAGGCCGGGTTCAGCCTGTCTCAAGCTTGCAAAAGGACATTGGTAAGCTCATCAACAAAGAAACAGAAGGGCATAGTACGTACTCGCTACAGCGGCATGCAAGCTGGATGAGTCGCAACATGACTACAAAGTCGGAGGTTGCGTCGTCTTTCAAAGCCATTGCGCATCGTTTGGTGAGGTTGGTCAAAGAATCGTCTGCTCGGGCCGCACAACTTTGCGAACCGATTACTGAGACAGTGCCGACGTGCATGGACTTACAGCAGTCCACAACACCCTGAACCGCCAGGTTGCTTGTGAGCTTCGTGAAGAAATTGTGAACAGTGGCCTTCGAGGACTGTGACGGTGCCGTTAGTTGGTCTGATTCCCATACCAGATTCGCGGCGCCCGCATGAGAGAAGTTGAAACCTCCGCGCCAGCACGGCGAGCGGGACCGTCGGCGTAGGACATCTCGGCGATGAGAGGATCGGGGGACTGGATTGCTTTTGTGGCAAGCATACGGTGGTTGAGTAACTCTATGGTGTGACCGCGTCTGCCTGGTTGGTCCAACCGTGCCGGGGCCCGAGGTATCGTCGGCCTGAGTGGTCACTTTTCAGAGTACTGGCATCAAATACTGGACCGCTAATAAAGAAAAGATTAAGCTCACTGGCCCATTGTCTGCGGTGTTACCATGCTGCACTTCATTCCATAGCCGTCGAGTTTGCGCGCGAGTCTGGCGTTGAGTTGGCACTGAAGACCGAGAAGACCCAGCGGACGTTCCGCTGCCAGGGTCCACTGTACAATGAGACGTTGATCAGTGACGCTGCATCGAAGTCAATTGTTATAAGTACCTGTCTCAATCGGAGGGTTCTTGGGAACATTTGAAACGCCTTGTAATCGTGCCAGCAAGCCTGCCAAGACTTGGTTGAGATGCGTAGTGTTGCTCAGCAGCTGGATCAAACAATTCTGTTCGTCAATAGTGATCCAACAATTGTCGCTGTTGAAACCGGCCATAATCCAAGTAGATGTGAGCTGAGAAAAAAAGCAGTGAGCTAATACTAGATGCTCTGTGTAGCGATACTGACGAGAGGCGCCCAACACTCGTGAGGGCCGAATGAATGCAGTATTTGATTTGAACATCATTCAGAATGAACCACACAATTATATAGACAGCTCAACACAAACTGAGACGATAGGATGGTACAAGCGACAGAACACGACATATACTACACACAGCGATGGAAAGCGATGGAAGACGGAAAATGATGGGACGATGTCAAAGCGACGTGAGAGAATGAGGGCACAACCGATAGATATGTAGACAACAACCGTCCTTCTCCTGACTCCGCATCTAACACCTAATCCCTCTTCGCCTCGCTCCTCAGAGTACGACCGGTGGCCAGCGAGTAAATGTTGGTGTCGGCGAGAGGTCTCGGCAGCTCAAACGACCTCGCCGAGCCTCCGCTGCGCACTTTCGGTTCTTCATCGTCCGTTGACTCGTCCACAAAATTTTCAGCCTTCAAGCGGCCTGGTACACGACGCGGGGGAGGGGGCGACAGGTTTCGCGGAGGAGTGTTTATGCGTTGTCTCTTTCGAAAGTTCTTGAGCACGTCGGTGTCCCCGTCCTGCTCATGATGGGCCTTCACGCGCTTGAGGCTGTTGAGGATTTGGAGGCATTCCTCGTTTTCCATGGACTTTGTTCGCGGTTTACGATTGTTGTCGGCGCGGTACATGTGGCGGCTCACATCGTCGTGGGCCTTCTGCCGAGCGCCGCCCCAGATGTCTTCTATGAAGAAAGGTATGGGGTTGGGAACGGGAGGCTCAGTGAAGTCGGGGGGGTTCAGGAGGAGTCCTTCCAATTCTTTGATGACGTCATCGGCCAATGTCTTATCAGCCTCGCTGAGCAGCGCGCGTATCCTCTGGCTGTGCGCTGCCTCGCGTATGCTGATGGTGGCCTTTACCCACCGATGGAGCACCTGTTGCAGCGACTGCTCAGCCTCCGATCCCGCTTCGTACTCTTCTTGGATTTGCTGACGGTGTCTATGAGCTAAAAGGCGCGTAAAAAAGGAGGTACCACTCACCACAGCTAAACCCCACACGGTCCAGTCGTGAGAATCGTGATGATGGGTTAGGCCGTACTCGAGTTGCTCTTCATCCTCCGGGAGGAAGACAAACCATTTTGCCCTGAGTCTCGGAACGATTACGCAGTCGCCTCGCTTCCAGCCAGTCGACAAGATGTCGTTGGCACCTCCGGCCCGCGAATGAAACCGCCGTCGTCCGGCACAGCGTCTGGGCTATTCGGATCGGGATCGATGAAGGGCAGACGTTCAATGTCGATGCCGGTGAAGAGCAGAGGGCTCTGGTCAGCGTCGGGTTCTTTCTTCATGGCAACGAGGAGCTATGAGTTCGATTAGATAATGCTTGATGCGGATGGGATGTAACTCTTAACTCACCTGACTAAGCATGTCGTCCTCGCTTTGCGTGAAGGATGTCTCGTTGACGGACACGTCGCGCGACATGAAAATGTCGCCTTCACGAAGGCGCTTGCGCGTGACGACGCTCACCACGATGTCAGGCGTATGCGCTACGTTGTCGGTGATGAGGCCGCGCTCGAGGTCCATGGTGATCGCTTGGGGTCGTTTGACTTGGATGTTGCCGGAAAGCTGACCGAGCACTGAATCGTTTACGCTTTGGTGCAGGCCCGACGGCGAGTGGACCTTGAGTTTTCCCATCTTGGGGTCGTAGACAAAACTGCAGGCAATTGTCAGTCGTGTCAGTCGGATGAGCCATATATTAATGTAAGCATTGAACTTACGATACACAGCGTAGAAGCAGAGGGTGCGTCTCGATGTAAATCTTCGTGGCCTGCCAATCTTCGGGGCTGATATTCTCGCGCACAACGTAGGTGTCGTAGAGTCGAGGAAAATCTGGTTCGTCCTGGAGGTCGCCAAAGATCTTGTCGGCAAGGGTCCAGTGCTTGATCTGGTCGCTCAGGTCTTGTATCTCGTTGTAGGGCTCGTTACCTTCGTGCTCGGGGCCGATCACCGGGTCGGAGAACGTCAGGCCGCTCGCTGAGGAGGGCGGAGAGGAGAGGGGCGCTGACGGCGGTACGTGAGATCACGGTGATGCGTTCCGATAAGGAGTTCAGTACTTACCTTCCGAGTCTGCTGGCCAAGTATAGAAGTGGGTACCCGTAGGGAGAGGCTTTGTCTGTAAGCTGGGGGAGAGATTGTAGTCAGTGACGTGGTCGTCGTCTGAACCGGATGCAACACCGGGAGAGGCGATGTGGGGACCGCTACCCTGAACGTAGCGTAAAGAGGACATTGGTGAATCGTGAGTATGAGGGGACTGACAGGAAGAAGGCGTGTTATGTGACACACGGGATTCGGGATGGGACACCGACAATATTCCCATGGGCGCCACTAGAATCTAGCCACCAAGGCCGGCAGCCCAGTCCCTCATAGAATGCCGGCTTCGTATTGAACACGAGCTCGAGGAAGTCGGCAAGAAGCCTCGCAATTAGACCGTGTATCGTCCAATGACGATACGTCCACGCGTGCGTTCCGTATACCGCTGCCTCCTTGTTGGCTCTGCCAAGGACGGCGATTTGTCCGGCTTATCACCTCAGTTGCGCCAGTGCTGCTCGTGTGCAACTGACAGCTGCGCGCACCCCCCATCTCGGCAAAGGTGGAAGCCCAATCTATGCTCGCACATAACAGTCCTTACAACGCACGCACTGCTCACAGAGTATGCGGCCGGTGCGCGTATTTTCCTTATTGGGGATGATTGCGGCGTCGCCGCAATCATCGACGCCGCAATCATCCCAATAAGGAAGGCCCTTCAAGTCAATAGTGGATCGAATGCACGTACCGGTGAAAGTAAGAGCACTATTGCACACCGTATGTTCTATGAATCACGATGTTATCTGTGTGCTCACCTGCAACCTCAGTGTAGAGGATCCAGCACAGTCGTGCTCGCGTTAGGCACGCAGCAGAGGCTGAAAACCTTTCCAGCGCGGTATCAGTTGATGAGTATGCGCACGGTATGCGCACGGTGAGTTTAACAGATCAGACACGCACCAGGACAGAACGGTCTGCGGAGGTGATTCACACTTACAGAGAAACAGCAGGCGGAGGGTCAAGAACGTTGTGCTTGGAGGCAAGCATGCCTGACCCTGAGCGACGTAAGACGCTCGCCCTGGCGTTAAAACGCCGCAGTTCTGCCTGCATATTACGGCACCCTTCTGAACCCAAAAAAACTCACCTTAGAACGCACTCTCAACAGCAAAACGAAGCAGGTCAGTGCGAACACAGGTGAGTGGAGGTACAACCTGATATTGTGCAGTTCTCGGATTTACCACGGTCAGTAGGCCATGGGCAAGAGATCGCGATGCTTGGAGGACCTGTTCGCGCAAACCTGCGAGGCGTGCTACGGTTACTTCGACACTACGCAAGGCCTAATGGCTCACCAGTCGACCAGCCGCCAGTGCGCATGGTACAAGAAGGGGAAACTACGTGAAATCTTCGTTGATTCGGAGGACTCTGGAAGTGAGGATGAGGAGGGCGTTGGCCGTAGGGCAAAGCGCGGTGCAACGGTGAAGCCGAAGGCGGGTGCTAATCGGAGGCGAGTACATATTAAAAATTACCTTCCAGAACTGTCACTGACCTTCTGAAAGACGTCCTCGATCGCCTGCTCCGGAAGCTAGCACATCAAGTGGGGTTGTTCAGGACGGCGGGAAACCGGATGGTGACGGTGAAGGTGAAGGTCTGGATGAACGCGATAACGATCTCACTGGACCGTCATTCGTTCAATCAGACGCAGCGTTTGAGCCGGAAGAACGGAGCGAACATGAGGATGAGGATGAGGATGAAGCGCAAGACCTCATATTCGTCCCTACAGCCGGCCCGAGTCGCGCAGCACCCACTGGGGAGTCCTCTTCCGCACCCGCGCGACACACGGCCATCGCACTGGACGATGACAATGACGCAAGTAGTGTTGCTGCAGCTCGCTAAGCCACAAGCATAGCTTATAAGCCAATAACTCAACTTAGAATAACATTGTCTAGCTTAGTCAGCAAGTCAACTCGCAGCTAGGCACCGAAATCAGTTTGGCTCATGGCTCTGAGCCAGCTCTGAGCTGGTCTTTGAGTAATTTAAATCGAATTATAATCAATTATCAAATGGCGGTACTCTGTTAGCTCACGTCGAGGTGTTCGCCACACCGATACTCCTGTAATGCACTCGCCGCCAGGAGAACAACACATCTATAGTGTGCCCATTGCCTGCATCTGCAAACCACGCCCGCCGGCCCACTTTCTGCTTACCGCGCCCGCCGGCCCACCTGCTTCCTGCGTACTGCACACGATACCGCACTCGCCCCCTGCATACCGCACTGGCGCCCAATTTGGGCCTCCTTCTTCCTCGCACGCTCGCCCTTGCCCTCTCTCTGTTGTCACTCTCACCCTCACGTTCGTCAATCTCGATCGTCCGTCGTCCCTCTCGTCCCTCTCATCCCCCTCGTCCGGCTCGCCCGCGCAGACTGGTGCGTGATCCTTCATACCTGTTGACCCGCGCTGCACCCGTACCCGCTGCGGCGGGGTAGTGGGGCGGGTACAGGTACGGTCACAGTTCAGTGCCATCATTCCTTCAGCTCGTCGCAGCCCTCCTAATGCTATTATTTCTGCAGTGCGTCTCGCATGTCGTCACGATCATCGGGCCAGCCTCGACGAACGGTGGGCCGCCCGATTCCATGCACGGTGAGTAACTCACGATTTATTTGTGGACATAGCGCTGGCACACGACGAGCGGCTGGCAGGGATTGGCGGCAGGGATTGGCGGCAGCGAGCGGACAGTGGGCACGAGGCACGGAGCACGAAAGGTGCAACCTCGGCGACCGCAAGCACGCAGGGCAAAGACCCGGCCACGGAAGCACGACCTACCGAACGGACCATCCATGTACGAGGGCAAGTAGACAGCGGGCGCGGCGGTGCCAGGCGCACAGCACGTCACGCACGGTGATTGCAAACACGCAGGGCAAATGCCCCGCGTGCAAACACAGCCGACCAGCGGATGGCGAGCAGACATCAGCGAGGGCAAGTGGGCAAGTGGCATGAGGCTGAGCGAACTGCAGAGGTCACATGGAGCGGACGGCGGGCGCGGGTGTGTGCACGGCGACAAGCCCATATGTCACCCATGGTTCACCACCGACACTGGCGGTGAACCCGGGTAGAGTACTCACCATAGATGCCGGTTCGTGAGGGTGTACTCTGTCGGTAGCCATAGTCTTTGTGCGAACGACGTTACAATGTATTCTAGTAGGCTATAATGAACAATAGGAGCTCTTCGACCGTAGAACAGTGTATCTAAAATTAAATCAAAATGCGACTCAAATGAAGCAGTCCCGAAATCCTGACCAAGACGGTGGCGACGCACGGGCGAGTGAAAAGACGCGAGGGCGAGCGAAAAGACGTGAGGGCGAGTGAAAAGACGTGAGGGTGAGCGATGATATGCGTGAATGAATGCAACGACCATCGTCGCTGCAATGAAATTACAACATGCATTCGGAGCGGGCGAGAACGTGAGCGTTACGATGCAAGCATCGCGCAGTGCTACCGTAAGTAAGTACTTGACACACGGGGACAGACACGACGGCGAAGGGTATAGCGCGTGATGATACAACATTGGCATACTAACAATAAAGTACGGCCTACAGGTACACAAAACATCAACCTACACAACGCCGGCCTGCTTCTTGCCAAAACCATAGCCAGAACCTATCACACAGACATGGAACATCAGTAATCATTGTTTCGAACTTCGATTAATACTCACCTTCACTAGGCAGTGGCCTGCAAGTCCCCTTGCCATTGTACGGTCGGCCGATGCACGCCGGCTCAGAGCCGACTCGTTCGGTAGCGCTTTGAAGAAGATGGTGCAGATAAAGATAGTCGGGGTCTCCCGTGAATGGGAGACTACGGATGTATGTGACGAATGTGGTGAGTTCGAGGGGAAGATCGTGGCAAAGAGCTGCAGGAGACAGCGACTGTTTTCGGTGAAAGATGTCGTCAGTCGCGAGGTCTTGCCAAGGGAGGTATCCGCGGAGAAGATAAATAATAACATATGCGAGCGACTCCAAATCATCACGACGCGAGTGTGCAATGCCAACGTGAACGTTGACGGACGCCCAGAGAGCAGTTCCGGTGAGTTGTAAGCCGTCGCGGTAAGGAATGTGTAAATGCTGGATGGGGTCTCGATATTGCTTTGCGAGGCCGAAGTCGACGAGGAAGACCTTCTGTGACAACGGTTCAGGGCCAAAGAGGAAGTTCGAAGGCTTGATGTTAGGATCGTGCGCTCGAGACGAAGTCCGAGGTCGGAGTTACGAAGTCCGGAGTTTCGGAGCGCAGTGGAATGAGGACTTGGCGAAGCTATTAACAACGCCCCTGGGAGAACTCGACGAGGTCCTCTATTTGGACTTGGACGGAGGTGGACTATGACGGAGTCCGGAGATAGAGTCGGAGGAAGGAGGAGGAGAAGACGAGAGCGAGAGAGAGAAGAGAGAAGCTAGACAGAGGTCGGACGGAAGTCCGGAGTTCAGACAGGAGTTCGGAGGAAAGGAAATCGGATTGGTTAGACGAGGATAAACGAGATATTCGAACTGGAGTACAACAGTGCTACAGTTCGGTCTTTTATACTAAGAGTCCTAATTGTGAACGGAAGACAATAAGTCGGAGGAAGGGATACGGAAAACAATAACGGAAGACCGGAGATGTTAGTAACCGGAGTGAATACAATAAACTAATTGTCCGTGCAAGATAGAGACCATGCGGTACGCTAATTGTAATGCGGGAGAAGATAGGCTAAGCGAATACAATTAGACCGGAGTTCGGAGAAACGGAGACGGAGAAAACGGAACTGGAGTTCGGAGGTGGTCTTGGTGGCACGGAACGTGACAGTGCCTCCCAACTGGATCGAACCCCTGAGATCCATAGGTGATGGCAAGTGGCCGAGATCTGAGATCTGACCGGATATAAGGCTGAAAATTTTCGGAGTCCGCATCTTCCCATCTTGACCTCCTTTCACTACCATCCCCTCGCCACTTCCGTACTCCGTTGCCCCCACCATGTCCGACACTGTCACCCACAACCCCGACCCCGCCGCCGACGACATCGAGGAGCTGGAGAAGAGGCTCAACGCAGCGAAGGCCGCAAAGGAGGCGCGACGTCGCGCGGAGGCCGAGGCGAAGGAGAAGGCGGAGGCCGAGGCAAAGGCGCGTGCGGAAGCGGAGGAGCGGGAGCGGAAGGAGGCGGAGGAGCACGCTAAGCGCATCGAGGCAGAGCAGAGGGCGAGTGCAGCGGCGGAGGAGAAGGCCGTGGAGGAAAAGAGGGCGGAGGAGTTGAAGAAGGCACGGGCGGAGAAGCGGAAGGCGACGGAGGAGCCGGAGTCGTCCGGAGTGATCCAGTGAGTACCCAATGCCATGGTCCGGGACTCGGGGCTAAGGGAAAACAGCACGGAGTGCGACCGGTGCCGGGTCAAGGGCCTGGAGTGCGTCTTCGAGAACGTGGGACGCAAGAAGTCCTGCGTCGCATGCCAGCGCGACAAGGCGGCATGCAAGGGTTCGACGGAGAAGCCGGAGACGACCCGGAAGAGGACGAAGAAGGCCGAAGAGTCGGAGCCGAAGAAGAGGTCGGCGAAGAAGTCGAAGTCCGTGGTCGCGGACTCCGACGTGGAGATGATGCCGGAGCCGGAGGCCGGATCCTCCAAGAAGATGGCCGTGGCTCAGGAGTATGAGATGCTCCTGAGCGATGGTCGTCGGATCTGGCAGCGGGACTCGAGCTCCGGGATGACGAGCGCGGAGTTGCTCGAGGCCCTCCTGGTGGAGGTCCAGGGACTCCGTCGCGAAGTCCGGGAGGCGCGGACGGAGTGGAAGAAGGAGTCGTACCGAAGGGAGAGGGTGGTCGCCCACCACTTTGCGGGAATGGTGGAGAAGCTGGAGAAGCTCCAGGAGATGGAGGAGGAGGAAGCGGAGTCGTCGGACTCCGACAGTGAGTACGACCCGGAGAACGAGGAGAGGTCGGGTAGTGATGACGAGTAGAATACGGGCACAGCCCCAAAATTGTTTTTCTTTTTCCTCCAATGTAACTCCGGTGTGGTCCTGCCCGTAAGAATTGCAACGGAGTCGGAGACTACGGAAGTGAGGTTAAAGGTCCGGGTTTCGTCGGATATGCGGCGTGAAAGTCTGAGACGAGCTCCGCAGCGTTTTCGAGTTCCGTGGCGAGAATCCAGGAGGTTTCCTCGTCAGTTCCTTCGTAACCAGCCCAGCGTACATAGTATAATAACTGGCAGGCACGACGTCGACGGTCAATCTTGGAGTCCAGGATTTCGGAGATCTCGAACTCCGTTCTCCGTCGATAAGGACTGGCGGAGGTGGAGACTGAACCCGTCCTGGTATGGTGTTCGGAGTTGCGGGCTCGAGCTGTGAGACGTGGAAGACTGGGTGAACAGCACGCATAGTGTCTGGAAGTCGAAGAGTGAAGGAATGTGAACCGGCTTGGGCGATAATGGTATAAGGTCCTAGGTTCTTTTCGGAGAACTTCTTTGCGGGACGTGTGGAGCGGAAATGTTCGGCTTTGACGAAGACGTATCTCCGACCTTAAAGTCCGGAGCCGGAAGCCGGTGTTTGTCTGCTTGGACCTGGTACCGGGCTTGGGCCTGAACGATATTCGTCCGGAGCAAGGTATGGAGTTCGTCTAAGTCGATGACAAACTCGCGTGCGCGCGCGGAAGTGAGATCGTGTTCGGGATGAACAGCGAGGGCCGGATTGTAACCCTTGTTGGCGAAGAAGGGCGAAATTCCGGTGGTCGCATTCGGAGCATTGTTGTAAGCAAACTCCGCAAGGGGCAGGAGACGCGACCAGTTGTCCTGCTGGTAGTTGCAGTAGACCCGGATGTACTGTTCCAGGGTCTGGTTGACTCGTTCGGTTTGGCCATCGCCTTCCGGATGATAACCGGAGGTGAAGTGAAGGCGCATGTCGAGGGCTTTACCGAGTGAGCGGAAGAAATGGGACACGAACTCCGAGCCCCGATCGGAGGTAACGTGCGAGGGAACTCCGTGCTTGGAGAATACATGGAGGACGAAGAGGTCCGCGAGTTCCGGAGCGGTAAGGGTGTCGTGCGTAGGTATGAAAATGGACTGCTTGGTGAGGCGGTCGACTACGACGAGGATGGCGGTGAAACCATCGGAGTCCGGAAGCTGCTCGATGAGATCCATGGAGATGGAGTTCCAGGGTCGCTCGGGGATTGGGAGTTGTTTGAGCGTGCCATAAGGAAGATGACGGGGGACTTTGGCTCGTGCACAGACGGTACAGGACTTGCAGTAGTCTCGGACGAAAGACGGAGTCCGGGCCAGGAATAGTCCCGGAGTATGAGGGCTTGCGTCTTGTTCTGACCGTAGTGTCCAGCGGTCGGATGGTCGTGACGGGATCGGAGTACCCGGAGACGGAGATCGTCCACGTCCGGTACGTAGATGTGACCACTAAGACGCAGGAAGCCTTCTTCGTCGATGGACCAGCGTGCGTTGTCGCCCTGAGAGGCCAGAGCGAGTCCGGCAGCGAGCTCAGAGTCAGGGAAGGAGGCGGACTGAGCAGTCCGGATGTCGGAACGGAGTAGATGTTCGTCGTGGATGAGGGATGCGCGGAGGACTGGTTCTCGGAGAATGGTTGCCCGGAGAGAGGAAGCGAGCTGTTCCTGCGTGAAAACAGGTCGGAAGTTGTGTGGGTTGATGACGGAGTAGTCACTATCCCCCTCTTTTGGGTAGACATCCCAACGGCGCGTGAGTGCGTCGGGTTTGCTTCCGAGTTTTCCGGGGCGGAATCGGATGATCATATTGAACTGCGAGAGGAACTCCGACCAACGCGCTTGACGTCGCGTCAGGAGTTTTGTGGTAGCGAAGTATTCGAGGTTCTTGTGGTCCGTGACAACGTCGACCGGAGATTCGGAGCCTTCGAGATAATGCCGCCACGTCTTGAAGGCTTCAAAAATAGCCAAGAGTTCCTTATCGTGAGTGTCGTAGTTCAGTTCCGCACCAGTCAAGGTCCAAGAGTGAAAAGCGATCGGGTGGATTTCCCCGGAGTCCGCGGTAATGGACAATATTCCGGCGATTGCGTAGTCCGACGCATCGGTCTCGACGGTGATCTGCTTGTCGGGGATCCAGTGGTGCAGGATCGGAGCGGTGGTGAAAGCCTGCTTTAGCTCGTTGAACGCCTTACGGCAGTCCTCGGAGAAATTCCAGGCAACGGATTTCCGGGTGAGTCGGGTGAGCGGTAGGACGATTTCGGAGTAATTGTGAATGAACCGGCGGTAGAAATTGGCGAAGCCGAGAAACGATTGAACGTCTCGGACTTTGCGGGGTTCCGGCCAGTCCAGAATCGCCTTGACCTTAGACTCAGCCATGGTTAGACCGTCAGCGGAGAGGATGTACCCGAGGTACTCGACGGAGTTGGCGTGAAATTCGCACTTGTCCGCACGAGCGTAGAGGTGATGCTTTCGGAGCCGCCAGAGTACTTCCTTGACGTGTTTCCGGTGGTCCTCGGGGTTATCGGAATAGATGAGAATGTCGTCGAGATAAACCACAACGTGAACGTCGAGTAGGTCGGAAAACATCTCGTTGACAAAACGCTGAAACGCCGCCGGGGCGTTGGAAAGTCCGAAGGGCATGACTTGCCATTCAAAGGATCCGTATCGAGTTCGGAACGCGGTCTTCCACTCGTCTCCTGGAGCAATCCGGACAAGGTTGTAGGCGTGCCGGAGGTCAATCTTGGTATAGATTCTGGCCTTCCGAGGACTGTCCAGGAGATCGGAGATGAGGGGAAGAGGATAGCGGTCCTTCCGGGTGATTTTATTCAAACCCCGGTAGTCGACACAGAGACGAAGCGACCCGTCTTTCTTCTTGACGAAGAGGACCGGAGCTCCGCACGGAGAATTGGAAGGGCGGATGAAACCAGAGCGGAGGTTCTCGTCAATGTACTCTCGGAGAGTGTCGAGCTCTAGCTTGGACAAGGAATAGATAGGTCCAAGGGGTGGAACAGCGCCGTCCTCAACGGTGATTTTGAGGTCGTACGGACGGTGTTCCGGCAAGATATACGCCTTGGTCTTGCTGAAGACATCCGCAAACTCGTGGTACTCCTCCGGTATTCCGGTGAGGTCCGGAGGCGAGTCAGAGACGGATGAGCTGCGAGCAGAGGTTGAATCGACGGCCAGATTGAGCGAATAGCTCGTGGATCCGGCAAGCTTGCAGGCCCTAGAGAACGCCACAGCGTTCACAAGAGATACCTGCAGAGCAGTACGCGGAGCAGACGGAGGATCCGGTAAAGGATCCGGAGGGGTCGGAGGTGGTACCGAGTCAGATACGGGACGAGTCGGAGGTGCGGTTCGGAATTGGATGCTGCGCTTCTTCCAATCAATCAACGGATTGTAGGCGGAGAGCCAGCTGTATCCCAGGACGGCGGAGACCGACTTATCGAGCGGAGTGACGTAGAAGTCGACGGAGAGAACTTCCCCTGAGGGAAAGTGGAGCGGAATCGAGGCGGTCCGAGTGATGGTCTCGTTAGACGTGCCGTCGAAAAGCTGCAGTCGGAGCGGAGTAACAGGCGAGGTAACAAGATGGTATTTCTCCGCGAAGTCCGAATCTACAAAACAGTGCGAAGATCCGGAATCGACAAGAGCGCGAAAGGGTGATGGTACAGAGTCGGAAAATAGTTCAATCGTGAGGGACGAAGGGTCGGAAAGAGCGGACGCGTTGAGTCGGAGAACCTGTTCCGCGCGGGCATCGTCAACGCAGTCCCCACCGCGCGCGGAGGTCGGAGGACTGCAGACTAGTTTTTTGACTCCTTCGGAGCCTCTGGAGTCGTCGCCGGAGTTGCTTCGGCAGCGCGGCCTTTGGCAGCAGACGACGTCTTCTTCGGGCAGGCATTGGCAGTATGTCCGGCACCGCCGCAGAAGAGGCAGAGGTTGTTGTTGAAACGTCGCTGACGCTCCTCCTGCGTCAACTTGCCGTCCTTGCCCAGCTTGTCGGAGTACGGCTTAGCGGGGGCTTTGGACTGCGCCTTCGGAGTAGACGAAGTCGACGACTTGGACGGAGTAGAGGAGGACGTGTTCTGCGAGCCGGAGGAACCGGACTTCGCAGGCTGCGACGTTTTGGAGTCGGACTTGGAGTCGGCTGACTTCTGGCCGGACTTGTGCGAGCTGGGGGATTCCCTAGACTGCTCAGCCTTGCGCTCCCAGTAACGATGGTCGAGCGCTTGGGCCAGGTTTCGGAGCTCCTCCAGAGTGGAGGGCTTCCCGACTTCGGAGATGCGGTCCTTCAGACGCGCCGGAAGACCTTTGTAGAACTGGTAGCGGAGGGCGGAAGTGCCCCAACGAACCTGTGTCGCGAGACGGCTGAAGTTGGTGATGTACTTCGCAATCCGTTGATTCTCGGACATGGACAGGTTTACGAGATCGTGCTCCGCTTGTCCGGTGGCGTCGTACGGACCGAAGTTGATTCGGAGTTCCTGCTGGAACTCCTCATAGTCCGTCAGGAACAAGGGAGGGGTAGACGACACTTGCTCCAATAGGTACGGCTCGAACCATTGCAGAGCAGTACCCTTGAGATAGGAGACGGCGTACGTGACCTTCTTCTCGTCGGAGTCGAATGTCTGGGGGCGAGCTTTGAAAACGAGCTCCAGCTGGGTGAAGAACGACTGGAGTTTGGTCGAGTCCGAACCGTCGAACTGGTCCGGCTCCCGGACGTTGTTCCGCTCGCGCGAAGAGGGTTGCGTCGGAGCGGCAGACTGTCGCTGGAGGGTGGTAGCCAGGAGCGAAATAGCTCCGGCGAGCTCGTGGTTGACATCCTGACCCGTTGGAGGCGGGTCACGACGAGGTGACGAACGGATGGAAGGAGGTAGCGGAACCAACTCCGAAGAATTGGAGAACGATCTGGAATCGGTTGTGGAGGCCAGTTGATTGGCCCGCCTGGACTATAGACCGGGTTTGCTCCTCCTTCACGGAAGGCAGGATCCTCAAACGGATTGTGGCTGGTGCGACGGGAAGAAGGAACCGGAGAACGTGAAACGGTGTCCGGTGGGAGTATTACAGCGGTACCCCTAACTGTGGGCGTAACGGGTGCAGCTCGAGTGGGCGTAACCGGAGTCGGATTGTTGACCAACGGAACATTATAACGTCGGCGGAGAACCCGCGGAAATCGTCGGTCATGTCGAGATCCCAAGAGTCAGTTCGAATATACTGTTAGGATCGTGCGCTCGAGACGAAGTCCGAGGTCGGAGTTACGAAGTCCGGAGTTTCGGAGCGCAGTGGAATGAGGACTTGGCGAAGCTATTAACAACGCCCCTGGGAGAACTCGACGAGGTCCTCTATTTGGACTTGGACGGAGGTGGACTATGACGGAGTCCGGAGATAGAGTCGGAGGAAGGAGGAGGAGAAGACGAGAGCGAGAGAGAGAAGAGAGAAGCTAGACAGAGGTCGGACGGAAGTCCGGAGTTCAGACAGGAGTTCGGAGGAAAGGAAATCGGATTGGTTAGACGAGGATAAACAGATATTCGAACTGGAGTACAACAGTGCTACAGTTCGGTCTTTTATACTAAGAGTCCTAATTGTGAACGGAAGACAATAAGTCGGAGGAAGGGATACGGAAAACAATAACGGAAGACCGGAGATGTTAGTAACCGGAGTGAATACAATAAACTAATTGTCCGTGCAAGATAGAGACCATGCGGTACGCTAATTGTAATGCGGGAGAAGATAGGCTAAGCGAATACAATTAGACCGGAGTTCGGAGAAACAGAGACGGAGAAAACGGAACTGGAGTTCGGAGGTGGTCTTGGTGGCACGGAACGTGACACTTGATGTCTCTGTGGATGTAGTCACGGGCGTGCAGTCGTTCTAGGATTGCGAGCTGAAACATCCTATGTGAGTTTATGCCAACGTCGCAGAAGAGACTACGCACCATTTGATTGCCAAACACCAAAGCAGCTTGAAGGCCGAACACAGGCTCACCGCCTGGAGGCGATGAGGCAAGTGATGGTCCTAGAAGATCCAAGACGAGGACGTCGTATCCGTCCTCGGCCCCAAACCAACGAGCACGAGGGATACCGACCATCCTTCCTAGGTTTTTGTAGACGGTAACCTCGTGCTCCAGGCTTGATCGTGTACGATCGACGCGCTCGAGTTTAATCGCTACATCGACCATCTCAATGATGTCGACGGCCTCGTATACCTCACCTGAGGACT